>NC_069505.1:548644695-548952195 GCF_027579735.1 Bombina bombina | reverse complement strand
CCATTTGAAAGCACTGCACTGGCCAGAAGAAAAAAAAATAATTCTGTTGAAGAAAAAATTCTCTGTTTAACAGACCTGGCCATTCTTTCTGCAGGCAGGCTCCACTTTCTGCGATAATATCGCAGATCGCACTATGTTCTGCCTTGGGGTATATACAGATATATTTATGTGTTAATATGTGTATATAAATATATATTTATGTGTTAATATGTGTAAATACAGATATATTTATGTGTTAATATGTGTATATACATATATATTTATGTGTTAATATGTGTATATACATATATATTTATGTGTTAATATGTGTATATACATATATATTTATGTGTTAATATGTGTATATACATATATATTTATGTGTTATTATGTGTATATACATATATATGTATGTGTTAATATGTGTATATACAGATATATTTATGTGTTAATATGTGTATATAAATATATATTTATGTGTTAATATGTGTAAATACAGATATATTTATGTGTTATTATGTGTATATACATATATATTTATGTGTTAATATGTGTATATACAGATATATTTATGTGTTAATTTGTGTATATACAGATATATTTATGTGTTAGTATGTGTATATACATATATATTTATATGTTAATATGCTTATATACAGATATATTTATGTGTTAATATGTGTATATACATATATATTTATGTGTTAATATGTGTATATACAGATATATTTATGTGTTAATATGTGTATATAAATATATATTTATGTGTTATTATGTGTATATACATATATATTTATGTGTTATTATGTGTATATATATATATATATTTATGTGTTAATATGTGTATATACATATATATTTATGTGCTAATATGTGTATATACAGATATATTTATGTGCTAATATGTGAATATACATATATATTTATGTGTTAATATGTGTATATACATATATATTTATGTGCTAATATGTGTATATACATATATATTTATGTGTTAATATGTGTATATACATATATATTTATGTGTTAATATGTGTATATACATATATATTTATGTGTTAATATGTGTATATACATATATATTTATGTGTTAATATGTGTATATACATAGGCTTACCAGAAGTCCCACTTTTACTGGGATTGTCCCTGTTTGGAGGCACTGTCCCAGTGTCCCACCCGGTTGTTCATTCTGTCCCAGTAGGGTTGCCACCTCTGGGTTTCAAATCATGTATCCGGGTTTCAGACCGCCTGAAACCCAGACACATTATTCAAAATGACTGGACTGTGACTCTCCAGCATAGTTGGATGCTGGTACTTTGTTGCATACAGCCCTGCTTAGCTTAACGTTCGTGTCCATCAAAATTTACATTTAGTAATACAGACTCAGTGAGCAGCATAGGTTTTTTAATTTTGTATTACTACTTGGTTTATTTTTCTAAGAATTTAACAACCCTCTGACCCCTGGTGACATCACCAGTGATACATGTTTAGGGGAATCATATGTGCATGACCAGGAAGTGCAGACAGGTAGGATTTTTGGCGTGAATCTTGCTTTACTTTATGCAGAATAGCATTTTGGCTGTAAACTTCTTGTGTTATGGTATAGTGTAGGCTCTTAAACAGCTTTAGCAGGAATGTGTTTCTTTTTTACTTATTACATTCAATGTTGTATTTATGCCTAATCAGTATTCAGTTCTGTTCCTTAATTAGATACATAAAACACATATTACCCTGCAGAAATTAAATTGTGTGATGTATATGCTTGTCACTATTTTATGAAATTGGTAATTATGCCTGATGTTTAGCATTATTTAGAATCTGAGATTTAGATGAATGATTTATTTGGTAATGTTGTTTATGGGTTGCCATGACAATTTAATGGTGCCTTTTTCACTAGGGGTAGTGTTACGGTCTATTTAAACTGTGTGATTGACTTGTTGTTTGACTGAGGAAGGGTAGAGTACCCACAAAACATTACGCACATAAAAGCTACTACTTTAAAAGCACCGGTAATCGCCACTTCCTTTGACCATACCCCTGACCACACCCCCACTGGCACCGCACCAGGTGGTCCCAGTTTCACCTTTAAAAATTATGGTAAGCCTATATATACATATATATTTATGTGTTAATATGTGTATATACATATATATTTATGTGTTAATATGTGTATATACATATATATTTAAGTGTTAATATGTGTATATACATATATATTTATGTGTTACTATGTGTATATATATATATATATATATATATATATATATATATAAATATATATTTATGTGTTAATATGTGTATATACATATATATTTATGTGTTATTATGTGTATATACATATATATTTATGTGTTAATATGTGTATATACAGATATATTTATGTGTTAATTTGTGTATATACAGATATATTTATGTGTTAATATGTGTATATAAATATATATTTATGTGTTAATATGTGTATATACATATATATTTATGTGTTATTATGTGTATATACATATATATTTATGTGTTAATATGTGTATATACAGATATATTTATGTGTTATTATGTGTATATACATATATATTTATGTGTTACTATGTGTATATACATATATATTTATGTGTTAATATGTGTATATACATATATATTTATGTGTTAATATGTGTAAATACAGATATATTTATGTGTTAATATGTGTATATACATATATATATTTATGTGTTAATATGTGTATATACATATATATATTTATGTGTTAATATGTGTATATACATATATATTTATGTGTTAATATGTGTAAATACAGATATTTTTATGTGTTAATATGTGTATATACAGATATATTTATGTGTTAATATGTGTATATACAGCTATAGTTATGTGTTAATATGTGTATATACAGATATATTTATGTGTTAATATGCTTATATACATATATATTTATGTGTTAATATGTGTACAGTATATACATATATAGCTATGTGTTAATATGTGTACAGTATATACATATACATTTATGTGTTAATATGTGTATATACATATATATTTATGTGCTAATATGTGTATATACAGATATATTTATGTGTTAATATGTGTATATACAGATATATTTATGTGTTACTATCTGTATATACATATATATTTATGTGTTAATATGTGTACAGTATATACATATATAGTTATGTGTTAATATGTGTACAGTATATACATATACATTTATGTGTTAATATGTGTATATACATATATATTTATGTGCTAATATGTGTATATACAGATATATTTATGTGTTAATATGTGTAAATACAGATATATTTATGTGTTAATATGCTTATATACATATATATTTATGTGTTAATATGTGTACAGTATATACATATATAGTTATGTGTTAATATGTGTACAGTATATACATATACATTTATGTGTTAATATGTGTATATACATATATATTTATGTGCTAATATGTGTATATACAGATATATTTATGTGTTAATATGTGTATATACAGATATATTTATGTGTTACTATCTGTATATACATATATATTTATGTGTTAATATGTGTACAGTATATACATATATAGTTATGTGTTAATATGTGTACAGTATATACATATACATTTATGTGTTAATATGTGTATATACATATATATTTATGTGCTAATATGTGTATATACAGATATATTTATGTGTTAATATGTGTATATACATATATATTTATGTGTTAATATGTGTATATAAATATATATTTATGTGTTAATATGTGTATATACATATATATTTATCTGTTAATATGTGTATATACATATATATTTATGTGTTATTATGTGTATATACATATATATAGTTATGTGTTAATATGTGTATATACAGATGTGTTAATATGCTTATATACATATATATTTATGTGTTACTATGTGTATATACAGATATATTTATGTGTTAATATGTTATATACATATATATTTATGTGTTAATATGTGTATATACAGATATATTTATGTGTTAATATGTGTAAATACAGATATATTTATGTGTTAATATGCTTATATACATATATATTTATGTGTTAATATGTGTTGTGTACAGTATATACATATATATTTATGTGTTAATATGTGTACAGTATATACATATATATTTATGTGTTATTATGTGTATATACATATATATTTATGTGCTAATATGTGTATATACATATATATTTATGTAGCTCAAAAAAGATCCTATAACAATTTATTCAAAATCAAAAAAGTTTAAATCATTGCAACAATATCATCATCATATGAGGGATACATTTCATTCACATACTCCTCCTCACTCAAACCCACATCCACCACAACAGAAAAAAATCAGACACGTTGCCAATCTATTCGCAACAACAAAAATAATAATAAGTTGCCAAAAAGAAAAAAAAAGGAAAAAAATCAGAGATAAATAACCCCCAAGGCATCCCAAGGAGGAAATGATCCACATCACCTGCAAACACTTTCACTAAAAGTAAAGAAACCAAAGCTGTTAAGTTCAAATGTTCCTGAGTGGAGGTGATTTTACAACTATTGCCAACACTCTCAAGTTCTACAGTCCCAGGGCACGATCCGATATACGGCGCAGATTTTTGGCGCAAGCGTTGAAACCTGAGCCGCCCGTAGTTTCAGCTCGCAACTCGAGCTGTCACATATACGGTGCCGTCAGATGCTAAAGTGCTGTAAGTCTGACAAACTAGCGATGTCCAGAAATCTGCGTAAGTACAAATTTCTGGAGTCGCCAGTGACTTACGGCACTTTGGAAACTGCCGCCACCTACAAAAACGTAATAAAATATTAAATCACCCGTAACTGTCTAACACGCCTCCCAAAACTAGCCCGACACGTATACCCCTCTATCCGCAATTCCCCCTCTCACTCCTAACAATAAATATATTAACCCCTAAACCGCCGCTCCCGGACCCCGCCGCCAGCTACATTAACTATATTACCCCCTAATATGATCCCTCTACACCACCACCACCTATTTTAACTATATTACCCCCTAATGTGAGCCCCCTACCCCGCCTCCACCTACATTATATGTACTACCCCCTAATCTGACCCCCTTACACCGCCACCACCTATATTAAAATTATTAACCCCTAATCTAATCCCCCTACATCGCCACAACCTACATTAAATGTCTAACCCCCTAATGTGATCCCCCTACACCGCCGCCACCTACATTAAAATTATTACCCCTAATGTGAGCCCCCTACCCTTCCGCCATCTATATTAAAATTATTACCCCCTAATGTGAGCCCCCTACACCGCTGCCACTTATATTAAAATGATTAGCCCCTAATCTAATCCCCCTACACCGCCGCCACCTATATTAAATGTATTAACCCCTAATCTAATCCCCCTACACCGCCGCCACCTATAATAAATGTATTACCCCCTAAAATACTAAATGTCCCTACCCTAAACTAAATTACAAATAGCCCTGAAAAGGGCTTTTTGCGTGGCATTGCCCCAAAGTAACCAGCTCTATTACCAGCGCTTAAAAGGGCCTTTTGCGGAGGGCGGAGCCAGCTACGCTACTGAGAAGACGCATCTCTAGTGGTCTCCGTATCCCGAGTGCTAATTTTTCCTTCAAACCCCTTTTATTTACCTAAATACTCCAGTTTCCTTCATCACCCTAAGTCTTTAGACATTTATACCCTGAATTAGCCCGTCTGAGAACAAGCAGCGGACCAGCTACGAGTACCATCAAAACACCGGGAGGTCAGGCCGCAGCCGCATCTTACTACTCCTGCTTGCTACGGAGTACTCACTTTACCGCGGCCCCCGGTCTCCTCATCCAGTAATCCGGAATAACTAGTACCGCAGCCCGGAGCATCTAACACCCGAACCCAGGACTCCTTACCTGGCTCTGCTGAGCTGCGACATCTTCTTTGCTCCGTCCAACTTTTACTTGAGAGCACTCCGCCTAACAGAAAACGGGCCTGCGTACTTCCCGTTACAACTAACCTGGACCGCTCTGGCTGAACAGCCTGAAGCTCAGTGACCTACCCGATCTTGAAGACCCCAGCTGCCTTTTATAAATACAGGTACTCTTACACGACATAAGGGGAGAACTCTCAATAAGCACTGAGGCGCACCTGTTTCTTCAACCCCTGAATTATACCCACGTGCTTAATAAGGCCTTATTTGAACACACAGGGCAGTGCAATTCTATAAGCAATTGGGACTAATATTAAATTCATTGGCACTAATTACTTAGACATTAACCCCTTGACTATATTGGCAGAAACCCTTAAATTGGTACTCTTGATAGAGGTATCACTATATCCTGGATAGAGATATTTTTGCATTTATGGATAAAGGCATCTTATACACCTAGATATAAGGAGAGCTACAATTTTAGGAAGAAAGTCGTTTTATTGTACAATCAGCAGTATCAAAGCACACAGCTACAGTCCTTTTACTAATTAAAGAAGGAAGAGAAAGGAAGAAAAGAGCTGAGGAAAAGAGAGTTAGGAGAGGGAGAAAAGGAAGAAGGAGAAAAGAGGGAGGAAAGAAAAGAGAGGAGGAAGAAATTTTTCCTTGTATGTGATTAAAGGCTGTTGGTTTGACCTATCTACACATCATTCTGTCATTGATTAACTTAATCTTGAGCCACCAACCTAGGCTCAGGAGACCTACTGAATATTCCTTCTGACAGCTCTTAAAGGGTCACACTTCTGAATAAGAACTCTGTTACAGGTCCTAAGGCCATAACCTAATTACCTCCTCATCTCCCTTCCCTGTAGGCCCGCAGGAATAATAACCCTTACCCTCTCCATTTCATTTTATTTCCCTAACTTTTATCCGGAAATGATGATGTGCTGAGAGCACTCTGCAGGGGAGGAGTGCCGAATCTACATTATACGTTCAATATTCATCATTGGAGACCATACCTATCAGCTTGAATCTCTAACATTACCTTTTACATACCGAACACTGAACATGTCTCATTCACAAAAAAAGAAGACAAAGCATGCTGACCCCCCAAAAAGAACTCTCTCTGATCATTTTGTTCATAAGTCAACATACGAACAGGATATGTCAGACGAAGATTCCAGGGAGTCCCTTACCGCCACGAAAGACCTTCATAGATCTACTTCTCATCACTCTGATGGTTTAATGAACCAACACTCCTCTATCTTAGAATCTATACGAGATCTTTCTGACAAGATGGACTCTCATCATTCCTCACTAAAACAAGAATTAAAAGCCTCAGTCTCAGAACTCAAAAGAGACATCTCTCTTCTTGGTGAAAGAACTGAAAACCTAGAAAAAAACAAGAGGATCTACATCTAGACCATTCTAATTTACTGACTTACACGCAGTCGCTTGCAGAAATGATTACAGACTTGGAAACGAAATTTGCGGACCTTGAAGATAGGTCCCGCCGCAATAATATAAGAATACGTGGCATCCCTGAAGAAGTGAGCACTGCTGACCTCCCCAAATATCTCATAGATCTGTTCAAAGAGCTTCTAGGGTCAGTACAGGAACAAGAAGCTCTGATTGATAGAGCTCACCGTGCTCTTCGACCGAGAACAGCACCTTCTGGTTCCTCCAGAGACGTCATCCTTAGGTTACATTATTTTACGTTCAAAGAGAAACTTCTCAGAGCCTCTTTTCAAAATAAACAGCTAAATGACCCATTCCAATCTATTCAGATTTTTCCAGACTTATCCACCCACACACTGAACAAAAGGCGCTCCTTTCAACAAATAACTCAGACATTACGTCAAAACAATATCAAATATAGATGGGGCTTCCCGGTCAAGCTGTTCTTTCAGATTGAAGAGCAATCATATATTGTTTCCACTATCGAACAAGGCTACAAAATCCTACATACAGCAGGACTTCTTCGTTCCCCAAATACACCTAAAGATTCCACAGCTCTTCCCGAGAAGCTTAATGTCACCGCTCCAGAGTGGAGGCCTTTTCCACAACGATTCAGCTATCAAGCTAAAAGAAAAGAACTTCACAATCAGTAAGGAAGGTTTACAGTAAGGAAGGTTTTTGATATGGGTCAAATATCTGCAGACCTTCCCACTCATTGACTACCTCCTTCTATTTTGTTAACAAGTGAACTTAGTTTAGTTAGTCAGTCTTCCCGGAGACCACATGACTACACCACACTGAAGATGGTAACGTAGTGAAGTTAACTTTGTTTCCATGTTTTTTCATGTTTATTTGTTATTGTTCTTCTTTTTACTAGTTATATGGTTAAAGCACTATCAGTTATGTTTATATTGCCTAGTTACATAATTATGACTATGTCCCAGCATCGCTTTATGACCCATACGATCTTAACCTATTATACTCTTTTAAAGACCACACTACTACTCCTATCAGAGTCCCCACATAGCTAGATGTACATTACACGAATTGTCAGTTAAGTGATATGGATCAAAATTAGACAGAACCCTCAGCATATTAAATACTTCCCCCCTCTCTCTTGCTGAGTAAATCTAACTTAATCAATCTTCACCTAAGAAATCATCTGTTGACATCGCATTGGGGACTACATTGTATTATAATGTTGGTTACTATGTTTTCTTGTCTCTTATGCCCTTTGTTAGTCTTTTTCTTTTTCTTTTAAGTTTTTTTTTTTTTAAGATTATTATGTGATTATCAAATTGCCAATATAGCTATTGTGGTTTATGTACTTTGTTTTCTTATATTCTTTCTTCGATATATGCTATCTGATCCACTATATGTTATCTAAATATGATTGATATGCATATCTTTCCCCCCCTGCTCCTGTTTAATCTTAATCTGATCTCTTTTGGGAAAAATACATAGTTTAGATATTGTACACGTAGAATTCACGACCAGTATGTCTCCATATTAGATTCCAGCACTCCCCCCACCTTATAGCCATATTTTCCTATTCCTCTTTATACTAATATTTAATATTAGTAGCTCGAATTTACAAGCACCTCAGCTTGATTAATTCCCTCCACTTGTATCACCCCATAGCACTTGGTTTACGAATATCACTATAATTTAACGCATTCGTAATAAAATTCTTTATTATATCTTTATTTATTTTTTTCCTGGCCTAGTTATATTTATAATTACGACTCTTTCTAACCCCCTCACACCTCATCCCCCACTTCCTTTTACAAAAATAAAGTACTACTCTAACCACCCCACTTAATTTAATAGTTACTTTAGATTTGCATTAGTCTAAACCCCTCATTACCTCCCAACTCCATAATTTTTAAGCGGCTCTCGTCCGCTGACCATCCACTCCCTTTACTTTGAATGTTAACAGTATTACGGTGCATATAGTTCAACTCATTGCTCTTGTAGGTTCTCTAGAGTTTTATAGCTGAATAGAATAGATTTTTTTTTTCTCCCCTTCCTCCCTCCCCTATACCCTTCCCTTCTCACCTTCCCTATCCATCCCATTTAGCAATTATGGACCAATTACGGTTTTTAACCCTCAACACTCAAGGACTCAACTCCCCTACCAAACGCAGCCTTATGTTAACTATGCTACAACGCACTAAGATAGATATCGCTCTACTACAGGAAACACATTGGCTACCCAACACAGTCACCTCCCGCCGATATAAGAAATACCCAGTAATTATTGAAGCATCATTCACTACTAAATCCAGGGGGGTTGCTATACTGATTAGCTCCCAGGTAAATTATGAACCATTTTATATAGAAATTGATCCGCAGGCTAGGTTCATAGTGTTAATTTGTAAATTGAATGATAAACTTTTCACTATTGTAAACGCATATGTACCCAACACAAAACAACTCAGATTTCTCAGACGTTTACTAGATTTGGTGTCGACAATTCAACAAGGTGAGCTAATATTAGGCGGTGATATGAATATAATATGGGACCTCATGTTAGATAGATTAGGCCCAAATATTTCATCAGGTGAGAGATCTACACACCCTCTCTCAGTATCATTTCAGAACCTGATTGCAAAATTTGATCTGTACGATGTTTGGAGGGCATTACACCCTTTTGATAAGGAATTTACCTTTTATTCTTCACCTCATCGTTCTTATAGTCATATTGATTTTTTCTTCATGAGCTCGCGGGCTTTAAAACAGGTAACTCTAGCTACGATTCACCCAATTTCTTGGTCAGATCATGACGCAGTCCTTCTTGCGTTAGGTCTACACCCCACAGTCATTCCTCCTTATTCCTGGCGACTTAAAAATTATTTAATCACTCACCCAACCCTTAAACTTGAATTCTTAGACTTAATAAGAACTTACCTGGCAGTCAATGATACTCCTCAGGTTTCTGCAGAAATATTATGGGCATCTCTAAAAGCTTTTTTAAGGGGACATTACATCACTAAAGATGCTCAGCTCAAACAGACACAAAACTCATCCCTTGCCACTCTAAATTGTCATCTTAGGTCACTTAAAAGTAATCTTGCTACCTCTTATACCATAGATTTAAACTCTCAAATATCTGATCTTAAGAGCCAGATTAAGGATTTAGAATTACAAAGGGCACAGGCAAATTTGGGAAAACTTAAACAAATCTACTACTACAAAAGTAATAAGACTTCCTCTCTTTTAGCCTCTAAACTAAGGCACAGAACTGCACAGACCAAAATTACACGAATTAATTCAAGAGGTGGAGTGGTCACTTCACCCATTGACATCGGGGAGACCTTCCGAACATAATACTCAGATTTGTATAATCTATCAGATTCGGATTTGTCCCCTCTTCTTGAAACCCAAGAGATCCAACGATTCTTAGAATCTCTCAATCTCCCTTTGGTTAATCCCGAGCTTCATCAAGACCTTACTGCTCAAATTACCCTAAAAGAAATTAGTGATAATATTAAAGACCTAAAAATTTCTAAGTCTCCAGGCCCAGACGGATTTACAGGCCAGTTTTATAAGACGTATACTGACATAGTAGCCCCTGTTCTATGCAGAGTTTTCAATGAGGTGATGGGAAAAGGTTCCTTTCGCTCTGAATATTTAATGGCCTCTATTACTACTATTCTTAAGCCGGGTAAAAACCCTTTAGATTGTGGGAGCTACCGACCCATCTCCTTGTTGAACCTCGACACAAAGCTATATGCTAAAATTTTAGCTAATCGTTTATCCAAACTACTTCCTACCTTAGTACACCCCAATCAGGTCGGATTTGTTCCCATGAGAGAAGGACCCGACGCAACCAGATACGTATTAGACATTCTAGTACAAGCAGCGGAATCAGAGATGCCCATGCTCGCCCTGTCACTTGATGCCGAGAAGGCCTTTGACAGGGTGAGATGGGTCTATCTATGGGAAACCATGAAAGTCTATTGATTCCCAGCCCCCTTCATTAGGGCCATACAGGCGCTCTACACAAACCCTTCAGCCGTGGTCAGAGGCGTGGGATTTCAATCTGACCCTTTCAAAATATCCAATGGCACTAGGCAGGGGTGCCCTCTGTCACCCTTGCTTTTTGCGCTCTCAATAGAACCTATGGCACAGGTGATTAGACTAAACCCAAATATTAAAGGATTTTCCTCCCAGGGAACACAGCATAAAATTTCATTATATGCTGATGACATCACATTACTTCTAACACAACCCTCCCGGTCCCTTCCTGCAGTATTTGACTTACTACAACACTTCTCTACTCTGAGTTACTACAAATTAAATCTTTCTAAGACAGAAGCTCTATCCGTCAACATACCGCCTTCTGTCCTCATCCGCTTACAGAGATTATATAATTTTCATTGGTCTGTGCAGTCCGTCAAACTATTAGGAGTCCACCTTAGTATGGATACTTCCATTGTTATCTCCAAAAATTTCTCAGATAAGCTCCCGGAGTGGCGTAGGCTTTTAGAGTCCTGGGAATTTCGGGAGATATCATGGACCGGTAGGATTGCAGCAATCAAGATGTCATTCATTCCTAAAATAATCTATCTTTTCAGGTCCCTCCCAATAAACATCCCCAGATCCATTTTGAATAAAATGCAGAGCCTTATCACATCCTATGTGTGGAAAGGCAAAAAACCCAGGACAGCCTCACATACCCTCCAAAGACATGTATCGGATGGTGGCTTAAGTCTTCCCAATATTATATTATACTACCAAGCTGCTCGCCTTACTCATTTATTGAGCTGGAGCTATTCATCCAACTCAGCCTCCTGGCGAATAGTAGAATTATCTCTACTCCCTGATGGTCTTCAGCTAAGAGACCTACCATGGGTACCCACACACTATAGAAAAGACCTTAAATTAACTCATCCAGTAATTTTTGAGACCCTACAGTTCTGGGATCAGATCAGGCACTCTACTAACATAGCCCCCCACCCCTCCCCACAGCAGACAGTTTCAAGCACACTCATTTGTTTACCGGATTCCCATATACATACATGGGCTAATTATGATGTTAAATTCATTTCTGACCTATATGGCCAGTCTAATACACTCTCCCACGCTAACTTATGCAGAAACCTTCAAGTACCCCGCTCTTTGACTTTTGAGGCCTTCCGTCTTTGCTCTATTCTCAAATCGTGGGGATTCCCCAACACAGCTCTAAGGGACATAACAAACTGGGAAAGGCGATGGTCGCTCACTATAAAGATTAGAGGAGCTCTCTCATATCACTATAATCTACTTATTGATCCTTACTCACGTCATAAATTATCCCAACATATCGCTTGGGAAAAAGAGCTCTACTTCACCTGTGAGACAGATACTTGGCATAGAGAAATCTTACTGGCCAGAAAAATTTTACACTGTGCCACTCTGTGGGAATTACATTTCAAAATAACAGTCAGATGGCATCTTGTCCCAGTTACTCTACATAAGATATATGCTACCCACCCACCTACCTGTTGGAGGGGATGTGGTCAACTGGGCACACAGAGTCACATTTGGTGGTTTTGCCCACTTATCACCCCCCTCTGGACCCAACTCTTTCACATACTCGGACAATTAGGCATCAATTGCCCGCTAAGCCCCCAGACTTGAATTCTACATTTAGAATTTCCACCGTTTACTACAGCACAAAAATACCTAACGATATACCTACTTATGTCCACCAAATTAGAGATAGCGAAAGCCTGGAAACAGACATCCCCCCCTTCTATCAGACAGGTTATAGCCACTGTATCATTTATACATAAAATGGAATCCTATGCATATGCGGCCTTAGATTTATCCGACACCTACCTTGAAATATGGCGCCCATGGGTAGAGAAATTTACTCCCTTAGGAACCTAATTTCCCTCTCGGACATCCCTACTTATACATATATGGTCCTTTCCTGTTTTCTTCTCCTCCCCCCCTCCTATTCCCCCCCCATCTTTCCCTTTTTTTTTCTTTTTTTTTTTTTAAGAACCATGAGAACTTGCGAGAGTCATATGAATATGAAAATACAAGTCCCTGCACATAAGTAATAACCCTCAGAAAATGAGAAATCATTTATGAAACTTTTGAGACGTTTATTTGTCAGTATCTTGTCAATCAATTGTTTTGGGCCTGCAATCTTTTCTGTTTTTTTTTTTCTCTTCTAGATAGTCTTTTGTTAGCAGAACCCTACTGTTAAGGTTTGACGCAAGGTATTATTGACTAAACTCCTTTTCCTTATTTTTTTATTATTTTTCTTTCTTTATGCTGGACTATATTTAAAGTTATCTGAGAATAAGAAAGAGAAATTGTATCTTCTAGAACCAATGCCATCCCTGCGTGGATGCTGACTGTGCATATGTCTACATTTCCATTTGTTTGCACTTATTTTTCTCAATAAAAATCTTTATACCAAAAGGTCCTTTTTCGGGGCATTGCCACAAAGTAACCAGCTCTATTACCAGCCCTTAAAGGGGCCTTTTGCGGGGCATTGTCACAAAGTAATCAGCTCTTTTACCTGTAATCTAATCCCCCTACACCGCCGCCACCTATATTAAATATATTACCCCCTAATCTAATCCCCCTACACCGCCACCACCTATATTAACTATATTAACCCCTAATCTGACCCCCCTACACCGCCGCCACCTATATTAACTATATTAACCCTAATTATATTAGGGTTAATATAGTTAATATAGTTATTATATTAAATATAGTATTATTATATTATATATATTAACTATATTAACCCGATCTAACCCTAACACCCCTAACTTAATTATTATTGCAATAAATCTAAATAATATTAATCTTATTAACTAAAATATTTCTATTTAAAACTAAATACTTACCTATAAAATAAACCTTAAGATAGCTACAATATAATTAATAATTGCATTGTAGCTATTTTAGGGTTTATATTTATTTTACAGGTAACTTGGTATTTATTTTAACTGGGTACAATAGCTATTAAATAGTTAATAACTATTTAATAGCTACCTAGTTAAAATAATTACCAATTTACCTGTAAAATAAATCCTAACCTAAGTTACAAATACACCTACACTATCAATAAATTAAATAAACTACAATTATCTAAACTAAAATATAATTAAATACACTAAACTAAATTACAAAAACAAACAAACACTAAATTACAAAAAATAAAAAAAGATTACAAGAATTTTAAGCTTATTACACCTAATCTAAGCCCCCTAATAAAATAACAAAGCCCCCCAAAATAAATAAATGTCCCTACCCTAAACTAAATTACAAAAAGTAATCAGCTCTATTACCAGCCCTTAAAAGGGCCTTTTGTGGGTCATTGCCCCAAAGTAATCAGCTCTTACTTTTTGTAATTTAGTTTAGGGTAGGGACATTTTTTTATTTTGGGGGGCTTTGTTATTTTATTAGGGGGCTTAGATTATGTGTAATTAGTTTAAAATTCTTGTAATCTTTTTTTATTTTTTGTAATTTAGTGTTTGTTTTTTTGTAATTTAGTTTAGTGTATTTAATTGTATTTTACTTTAGATATTTGTAGTTTATTTAATTAATTTATTGATAGTGTAGGTGTATTTGTAACTTAGGTTAGGATTTATTTTACAGGTAAATTGGAAATTATTTTAACTAGGTAGCTATTACATAGTTATTAAACTATTTAATAGCTATTGTACCTAGTTAAAATAATTACCAAGTTACCTGTAAAATAAATATAAACCCTAAAATAGCTACAATGTAATTATTAATTATATTGTAGCTATCTTAAGGTTTATTTTATAGGTAAGTATTTAGTTTTAAATAGGAATATTTTTGTTAATAAGATTAATATTATTTAGATTTATTGCAATAATAATTAAGTTAGGGGTGTTAGAGTTAGATCGGGTTAATATAGTTAATATATATAATATAATAACTATATTAATTATTAACTATATTAATAATATATATAATATAGCTATATTAACTATATTAACCCTAATATAATTAGGGTTAATATAGTTAATATAGGTGGCGGCGTTGTAGGGGGGTTAGATTAGGGGTTAATATAGTTAATATAGGTGGCGGTGGTGTAGGGGGATTAGATTAGGGGTTAATATATTTAATATAGGTGGCGGCGGTGTAGGGGGATTAAATTACAGGTAAAAGAGCTGATTTCTTTGTGACAATGCCCCGCAAAAGGCCCTTTTCAGGGCTATTTGTAATTTAGTTTAGGGTAGGGACATTTTAGTATTTTAGGGGGTAATACATTTATTATAGGTGGGGGCGGTGTAGGGGGATTAGATTAGGGGGTAATACATTTATTATAGGTGGCGGCGGTGTAGGGGGATTAGATTACAGGTAAAAGAACTGATTACTTTGTGACAATGCCCCGCAAAAGGCCCTTTTAAGGGCTGGTAATAGAGCTGGTTACTTTGGGGCAATGCCCCGCAAAAGGTCCTTTTAAGGGCTGGTAATAGAGCTGGTTACTTTGGGGCAATGCCACGCAAAAAGCCCTTTTCAGGGCTATTTGTAATTTAGTTTAGGGTAGGGACATTTTAGTGGGTAATACATTTATTATAGGTGGCGGCGGTGTAGGGGGATTAGATTAGGGGTTAATACATTTAATATAGGTGGCGGCGGTGTAGGGGGATTAGATTAGGGGGTAATATAGTTAAAATAGGTGGCAGCGGGGTAGGGGGCTCACATTAGGGGTTAATAATTTTAAAATAGATGGCAGCGGTGTAGGGGGATTACATTAGAGGTTAATAATTTTAATGTAGGTTGCGGCGGTGTAGGGGGATCACATTAGGGGGTTAGACATTTAATGTAGGTGGCGGCGGGGTCCGGGAGTGGCGGTTTAGGGGTTAAACACTTTATTAGGGAATTCGGCGGGGAATTGTGGTTGACAGGTAGATAGATATAGCGCATGCGTTAGGTTTTATTTTGCAGGTAGTTTAGGGAGTTACGGGGCTCGAATACTCAGCGTAAGGCTTACTACGCCTGCATTTTTTGGCGAGATGAAAATGGAGTAAGATTTCTCCATTTTCGCCACGTAAGTCCTTACGCTGTATATTGAATACCAAACTGCGCTGCTTTGGTATACCTGTCTATGGGCCAAAAAACTACGGCCGAAAGCAGAAATATACGAGCATAACTTCTAGGTTATGCCGTATATAAGATACCAAATCAGCGCAATATTTAGCGTCGCCGGCTTTTGCGGGCGAAGCTGCATATCGGATTGGGCCCCCAGTGTGTTTTATTTCTTAGCATCAAGTCGAGCTTGAGACAAAGTATTGTAAAGTAGCGATAATGTGTGTAATGTGTTACTATGTGTATATACATATATATTTATATGTTATTATGTGTATATACATAATTATTTATGTGTTAATATGCTTTTATATATATATATATATATATATATATATATATATATATATATATATATATATATATATATATATATGTGTGTGTGTTTATACGGTTACATATATATCTATGTGTTAATATGCTTATATACATATCTATTTATGTTTATATGGTTACATATAATTATATATATGTGTGTATATACACATATTAACACATAAATATATATGTACAGAGCACAATGCTTCCCAGAAATTTTGCTCAACTTTATTAGCGTGCACTGATATTACTCATTGGAGTGCAAATATCACTTTCGCAAAAGCAATATTTAGCACTCCACTTGTAATCTGGCCCTTAGGGAGATCCAAGGTCAAAACCAGATGAGCTGAAACAGAGCAAAATTAGCAAGTAGAAGAATGGTCGCGGAAGAAACAGTTTGCAAGCTAGAAATCAAATTAAAAGTACAGCACACCCACAAGATAAACTCAATACTAGGACCAATGAGAGACAACCCGTAAGTAATTAAAAGTACAGCACACCCACAAGATAAACTCAATACTAGGACCAATGAGAGACAACCCAGAAGTAATTAAAAGTACAGCACACCCACAAGATAAACTCAATACTAGGACCAATGAGAGACAACCCAGAAGTAATTAAAAGTACAGCACACCCACAAGATAAAATCAATACTAGGACCAATGAGAGACAACCCAGAAGTAATTAAAAGTACAGCACACCCACAAGATAAAATCAATACTAGGACCAATGAGAGACAACCCAGAAGTAATTAAAAGTACAGCACACCCACAAGATAAAATCAATACTAGGACCAATGAGAAGGACAACCCAGAAGTAATTAAAAGTACAGCACACCCACAAGATAAAATCAATACTAGGACCAATGAGAAGGACAACCCAGAAGTAATTAAAAGTACAGCACACCCACAAGATAAAATCAATACTAGGACCAATGAGAGACAACCCAGAAGTAATTAAAAGGAAAAAAGGCTCTAAAGATGATGCGGCGAAGACACAATGAAAATTACGTGACACTAGAAAACGCATCAAATACAACGCGTTGCAAAAAAAATTATGCTGCACATCAAAACTATGTTGCAGCATGGCAACCGCGTTAAAGCAACCAGGCGACATAACATATCAACGTGTTAACAGTGGCAGATTAGCCATTTTCAATGTATATTGGCGGTACTTTTTTAAAAAAAAATGTTTTTATTGTTTTGGCGAAAAATACTCCTATACGTAAAAGGACAGTCTAGTCAACATTAAACTTTTATGATTCAGATAGGGCATGCAATTTAAAACAACTTTCCAATTTACTTATCATCAAATTTGCTTTGTTCCCTTGGTATTCGTTGTTGAAAACTAAATCTAGGTAAGCTCATATGCTAATTTCTAAGCCCTTGAAGGCCACTTCTTATCTCAGTGCATTTTGGCAGTTTTTCAGTGTTAGACAGCACTAGTTCATGTGTGCTATATAGATAACATTGTACTCAAGCATGTGGAGTTACTTATGAGAGGGCACTGATTGGCTAAAATGCAAGTCTGTCAAAAGAACTGATATAAGGGGGCAGTCTGCAGAGGTTTAGATACAAGGTAATCACAGAGGTAAAACGTGTATTAATATAACAGTTTTGGTTAACTGGGGAATGGGTAAAAAAGGGATTATCTATCTTTTTAAACAATAAAACCTCTGGAGTAGACTGTTCTTTAAAGGGGAGGTAAGATTAATATTAAACTTTCAGATAGAACATGCAATTTTATGCAACGTTACAATGTATTACTATTATCTATTTTGCTTTGTTCTCTTGGTATCCTTTGTTGAAAGCATTCTTCGGTAGGCTCCAGAACAGCAATGAACTACTATGTGCTAGCTGCTGATTGATGGCTACACATATATGCCTCTTGACAATGGCTCACTCAATGTGTTCAGCTAGTTCTAGTAGCGCATTGCTGCTCCTTTAGCAAAGGATACAAAGAGAATGAAACAAATGTAATAACAGAAGTAAATTGGAACGTTGTTCAAAATTGAATGCTCTGTCTGAATCATTAAAGAAATATGTTTGGGGTCCCCTTAACTGCTGGGCATAATACAAGTGTGGTGCGCAGCAGCATTTAGTGGCCTTCTAATTACCAAAAAGCAATGCCAAAGCCATAAATGTCTGATATTTCTAAACAAAGGGGATCCCAGAGAAGCATTTACAACCATTTGTGCCGTAATTGCACAAGCTGTTTGTAAATAATTTCAGTGAGAAACCTAAATTTGTGAAAAAGTGAACAATTTTTTTTATTTGCTCGCATTTGGCGGTGAAATGGTGGCATGAAATATATCAAAATGGGCCTAGATCAATACTTTGGGATGTCTTCTAAAAAAATATATATACATGTCAATGGATATTCAGGGATTCCTGAAAGATATCAGTGTCCCAATGTAACTAGCACTCATTTTGAAAAAAAGTGGTTTGGAAATAGCTACTTGTACTTATTGCCCTATAACTTGCAAAAAAAAGCAAAGAACTTGTAAACATTGGTTATTTCTAAACTCAGGACAAAATGTAGAAACTATTTAGTGTTTTTTTGTGGTTGTAGATGTGTAATAGATTTTGGGGGTCACAAGTTAAAAAGTGTTTTTGTTTGTTTTTTCAATTTTTTCACAATATTTTATAAAAAAAAATAATAGTAAATTATAAGATATGATGAAAATGATGGTATCTTTAGAAAAAGGTATATAATATGTGTGGGTACAGTAAATGAGTAAAAGGAAAATTACAGCTAAACACAAACACCGCAGAAATGTAAAAATAGCCTTGGTCCCAAACGGTCAGAAAATGGAAAAGTGCTGTGGTCCTTAAGGGGTTAAAGGGACACTAAACAATTTTTTTTCTTTCGTGATTCAGATAGAACAGCAACTTTAACCACCTTTCTAATTTACTCCTATTAATTTTTTCTTCTTCGTTCTCTTGGTATCTTTATTTGAAAAAGCAGGAATGTAAGCAAAGGAGCCGGCCCATTTTTGGTAAAGCACCCTGGATAGCGCTTGCTGATTGGTTGGTACATTTAGCCACCAATCAGCAAGTGCAACCCAGGTGCTGAACCAAAAAATGGGCCGGCTCCTTAGCTTAGATTCCTGCTTTTTCAAATAAAGATACCAAGAGAAAGAAGAAAATATTTATAATAGGCGTAAATTAGAAAGTTACTTAAAATTGCTTGTGTTCTAAAGTAATCCGTCTACCCCGTAGGAATGTGACTACCGCGTCACTTCCGGTGACGTGAATCATCTGCTTGAGGTTTGTGGCGCTCACTGCGCATGCGCTAGAGGCCCAACCTTCTTAAAAACATAATTTATGCTTACCTGATAAATTCCTTTCTCCTGTAGTGTAGTCAGTCCACGGGTCATCCATTACTTATGGAATATTTCTCTTCCTAACAGGAAACTGCAAGAGAATTACCCAGCAGAGCTTGCTATATAGCTCCTCCCCTCACCTACCATACTCAGTCATTCGACCAAGCATACGAGAAAGGAGGAACCATAGGGTACAGTGGTGACTGGAGTTTAATTAAAATTTATACCTGCCGTAAAAACAGGGCGGGCCGTGGACTGACTACACTACAGGAGAAAGGAATTTATCAGGTAAGCATAAATTATGTTTTCTCCTGTTAAGTGTAGTCAGTCCACGTGTCATCCATTACTTATGGAATAATAATACCAAAGCTAAAGTACACGGATGAAGGGAGGGACAAGGCAGGAACATTAAACAGAAGGAACCACTGCCTGAAGTACCTTTCTCCCAAAAACAGCCTCCGAGGAAGCAAAAGTGTCAAATTTGTAAAATTTTGAAAAAGTGTGAAGCAAAGACCAAGTCGCAGCCTTGCAAATCTGTTCAACAGAGGCCTCATTTTTAAAGGCCCAGGTGGAAGCCACAGCTCTAGTAGAATGAGCTGTAATCTTTTCAGGAGGCTGCTGTCCAGCAGTCTCATAGGCTAATCGTATTATGCTACGAAGCCAAAAAGAGAGAGAGGTAGCCGAAGCCTTTTGACCTCTCCTCTGTCCAGAGTAAACGACAAACAGGGAAGAAGTTTGACGAAAATCCTTAGTTGCCTGCAAATAGAATTTCAGGGCACGGACTACGTCCAGATTATGCAAAAGTCGTTCCTTCTTTGAAGAAGGGTTAGGACACAGAGATGGAACAACAATCTCTTGATTGATATTCTTGTTAGTAACTACCTTAGGTAAGAACCCAGGTTTAGTACGCAGAACTACCTTGTCTGAATGGAAAATCAGATAAGGAGAATCACAATGTAAGGCAGATAACTCAGAGACTCTTCGAGCCGAGGAAATAGCCATCAAAAACAGAACTTTCCAAGATAACAACTTGATATCAATGGAATGAAGGGGTTCAAATGGAACGCCTTGAAGAACATTAAGAACTAAGTTTAAGCTCCACGGCGGAGCAACAGACTTAAACACAGGCTTAATCCTAGTTAAAGCCTGACAGAAAGCCTGAACGTCTGGAACTTCAGCCAGACGTTTGTGTAGAAGAATAGACAGAGCAGAAATCTGTCCCTTTAACGAACTAGTAGATAAGCCCTTTTCTAAACCCTCTTGTAGAAAGGACAATATCCTAGGAATCCTAACCTTACTCCATGAGTAACTCTTGGATTCGCACCAATGTAAATATTTACGCCATATTTTATGGTAAATTTTTCTGGTAACAGGCTTCCTAGCCTGTATTAAGGTATCAATAACCGACTCCGAGAAGCCACGCTTTGATAGAATCAAGCGTTCAATCTCCATGCAGTCAGCCTCAGAGAAATTAGATTTGGATGTTTGAAAGGACCCTGAATTAGAAGGTCCTGTCTCAGAGGCAGAGACCACGGTGGACAGGACGACATGTCCACTAGGTCTGCATACCAGGTCCTGCGTGGCCACGCAGGCGCTATCAGAATCACCGAAGCTCTCTCCTGTTTGATCTTGGCAATCAAACGAGGAAGCATTGGGAATGGTGGAAACACATAAGCCATGTTGAAGACCCAAGGGGCTGTCAGAGCATCTATCAGCACCGCTCCCGGGTCCCTGGACCTGGATCCGTAACAAGGAAGCTCCCACTCTCCCGGATGAAAAGTCTGGCGACTTAGAAAATCCGCCTCCCAGTTCTCCACGCCTGGGATGTAGATCGCTGACAGGTGGCAAGAGTGAGACTCTGCCCAGCGAATTATCTTTGAAACTTCCAACATCGCTAGGGAACTTCTGGTTCCCCCTTGATGGTTGATGTAAGCCACAGTCGTGATGTTGTCCGACTGAAATCTGATGAACCTCAGAGTTGCTAACTGAGGCCAAGCTAGGAGAGCATTGAATATTGCTCTTAGCTCCAGAATATTTATTGGGAGGAGTTTCTCCTCCTGAGTCCATAATCCCTGAGCTTTCAGGGAATTCCAGACTGCTCCCCAGCCTAGAAGGCTGGCGTCTGTTGTTACAATCGTCCAATCTGGCCTGCGAAAGGTCATCCCCTTGGACAGATGTGGCCGAGAAAGCCACCATAGAAGAGAATCTCTGGTCTCTTGATCCAGATTTAGTAGGGGGGACAAATCTGAGTAATCCCCGTTCCACTGACTTAGCATGCACAATTGCAGCGGTCTTAGATGCAGGCGCGCAAATGGTACTATGTCCATTGCCGCAACCATTAAGCCGATTACTTCCATGCACTGAGCTACTGACGGGTGTGGAATGGAGTGAAGGACACGGCAAGCATTTCGAAGTTTTAATAACCTGGCCTCTGTCAGGTAAATTTTCATCTCTACAGAATCTATAAGAGTCCCTAGAAAGGGAACTCTTGTAAGTGGTAATAGAGAACTCTTTTCCACGTTCACCTTCCACCCATGTGACCTCAGAAATGCCAGAACTATCTCTGTATGAGACTTGGCAGTTTGAAAACTTGACGCTTGTATCAGAATGTCGTCTAGGTACGGAGTCACCGCTATGACTCGCGGTCTTAGTACTGCCAGAAGTGATCCTAGAATTTTTGTAAAGATTCTTGGAGCCGTAGCTAATCCGAAGGGAAGAGCTACAAACTGGTAATGCCTGTCTAGGAAGGCAAATCTCAAATACCGGTAATGGTCCTTGTGAATCGGTATGTGAAGGTAGGCATCCTTTAAGTCCACCGTGGTCATGTACTGACCCTCTTGGATCATGGGAAGGATGGTTCGAATAGTCTCCATTTTGAATGATGGAACTCTTAGAAATTTGTTTAGGATTTTTAAGTCCAAGATTGGTCTGAAGGTTCCCTCTTTTTTGGGAACCACAAATAGATTTGAATAGAATCCCTGCCCGTGTTCCGTCCGCGGAACTGGGTGGATTACCCCCATTAGTAAGAGGTCTTGTACACAGAGTAGAAACGCCTCTTTCTTTGTTTGGTTTGCTGATAACCTTGAAAGATGAAATCTCCCCCGTGGAGGAGAAGACTTGAAGTCCAGGAGATATCCCTGGGATATGATCTCCAACGCCCAGGGATCCTGGACATCTCTTGCCCAAGCCTGGGCGAAGAGAGAAAGTCTGCCCCCCACTAGATCCGTTTCCGGATAGGGGGCCCTCTCTTCATGCTGTCTTGGGGGCAGCAGCAGGTTTCTTGGCCTGCTTGCCCCTGTTCCAGGACTGGTTAACTTTCCAGCCCTGCCTGTAACGAGCAACAGCTCCTTCCTGTTTTGGAGCGGAGGAAGTTGATGCTGCTCCTGCCTTGAAGTTACGAAAGGCACGAAAATTAGACTGTTTGGCCTTTGATTTGGCCCTGTCCTGAGGTAGAGCATGGCCCTTACCTCCCGTAATGTCAGCAATAATTTCTTTCAAGCCGGGCCCGAATAAGGTCTGCCCTTTGAAAGGAATATTAAGCAATTTAGATTTAGAAGTCACGTCAGCTGACCAGGATTTAAGCCATAGCGCTCTGCGCGCTGGATGGCGAATCCGGAGTTCTTAGCCGTAAGTTTGGTTAAATGCACAACGGCATCAGAAACAAATGCGTTAGCTAGCTTAAGTGTTTTAAGCTTGTTCATTATTTCATCCAATGGAGCTGAGCGAATGGCCTCTTCCAGAGACTCAAACCAGAATGCTGCCGCAGCAGTGACAGGCGCAATGCATGCAAGGGGCTGTAAAATAAAACCTTGTTGAACAAACATTTTCTTAAGGTAACCCTCTAATTTTTTATCCATTGGATCTGAAAAGGCACAACTATCCTCCACCGGGATAGTGGTACGCTTAGCTAAAGTAGAAACTGCTCCCTCCACCTTAGGGACCGTCTGCCATAAGTCTCGTGTGGTGGCGTCAATAGGAAACATTTTCCTAAATATGGGAGGAGGGGTAAAAGGCACACCAGGTCTATCCCACTCCTTGCTAATAATCTCTGTAAGCCTTTTTGGTATAGGAAATACGTCAGTATACACCGGTACCGCATAGTATTTATCCAACCTACATAATTTCTCTGGAATTGCAACCGTGTTACAATCATTCAGAGCCGCTAATACCTCCCCTAGCAATGTGCGGAGGTTCTCTAGCTTAAATTTAAAATTGGAAATCTCTGAATCCAGTCTCCCTGGATCAGATCCGTCACCCACAGAATGAAGCTCTCCGTCCTCACGTTCTGCAAACTGTGACGCAGTATCTGACATGGCTCTCATCTCATCCGCGCGCTCTATCCTTAACCCAGAGTTATCGCGCTTGCCTCTTAAATCTGGCAACTTAGATAATACTTCTGTCATAACAGTAGCCATGTCTTGCAAAGTGATTTGTAAGGGCCTCCCTGATGTACTTGGCGCCACAAAATCACGCACCTCCTGAGCGGGAGGCGCAGGTACTGACACGTGAGGAGAGTTAGTTGGCATAACTTCCCCCTCGTCGTCTGGTGATAATTTCTTTACATGTAAAGATTGACTTTTATTCAAAGTAGCATCAATGCAATTGGTACACAAATTTCTATTGGGCTCCACAGTGGCCTTTAAACATAGTGAACAAAGAGATTCATCTGAGTCAGACATGTTTAAACAAACTAGCAATGAGACTAGCAAACTTGGAAATACTTTTCAAAATTAATTTACAAGCAATATAAAAAACGTTACTGTGCCTTTAAGAAGCACAGAAAAACTGACACAGTTGAAATAACAATGATCAAAAATAGTTATAGCAACCAAATTTTCACAGTAAATGTATTAAGTTAGCAAAGGATTGCACCCACCAGCAAATGGATGATTAACCCCTTAGTACCCAAAAAGGATAACAATTATATAATTAACGTTTTTCTCACAGTCAAATACACTGTCACAGGACTACTGTGACTGATTACCTCCCTCAAAATGGATTTTGAAGACCCCTGAGCTCTCTAGAGACGATCTGGATCATGGAGGATGAAGTAGACAGATTGTGACTGAATTTTTACTGCGCAAAAAAGCGCTAAAATAGGCCCCTCCCACTCATATTACAACAGTGGGGAAGCTCAGAAACTGTTTCTATGCAGAAAACAAAAATGGCCATGTGGTAAAAATCAAGCCCCAATAAGTTTTATCACCAAGTACCTCACAAAAAACGATTAACATGCCAGTAAACGTTTTAAACATACATTTAAAAGTTATGTATTATTATTTACAAGCCTGCTACCAGTCGCTTTTACTGCAGTTAAGGCTCATACATTATTTCAGTATTTACAGTATTTTCAGAGTCAATTCCATTCCTTAGAAAATACATTCAGTGCACACACACACACACACATCAGCCTGATACCAGTCGCTATCGCTGCATTTAAGGCTGAACTTACTTTACAATGGTATCAGCAGTATTTTCTCAGTCAATTCCATTCCTCAGAAAATAATTTACTGCACATACCTCTTTGTTGCAGGGGGACCCTGCATGCTATTCCCCTTCTCTGAAGTTACCTCACTTTTCCTCAGATGAGAACAGCCAGTGGGTCTTAGTTACGTCTGCTAAGACCATAGAAAAAAACCCAGGCAGATTCTTCCTCTAATGCTGCCTGAGAATAAACAGCACACTCCGGTGCCATTTAAAAATAACAAACTTTTGATTGAAGAAATAAACTAAGTTAAAAAAAAACACCACAGATCTCTCACAGCTTCCTATCTAGTTAGGCTGCAAGAGAATGACTGAGTATGGTAGGTGAGGGGAGGAGCTATATAGCAAGCTCTGCTGGGTAATTCTCTTGCAGTTTCCTGTTAGGAAGAGAAATATTCCATAAGTAATGGATGACCCGTGGACTGACTACACTTAACAGGAGAAACAGCTGATGACAGACGGATGCATGACATCGGGTTTTAGCTATGAAGTGTCACTATGAGATGCTCGGTGTTCGCAGGGAATGCACTGATGATGATCTCAAGAAGGTCGCGTTAACCCCTTAACTGTCTGCTCACCCTGAATTAAGTAACAATAAATTAACAAACCGCAACCTCACAACTATCACTGACGTGGATGCAATAAACAACAGCCTCATGTTTACCCAAGCCTTACATCTACCTCGGTCATAAGAACAGAATTTATGTATGGCAGGTTATTGGAACATACATATTTCTGCCTCTCCTAATGCGATCATAGTCTGTATCTTTGTGTAGCAACAATGCATTGTTTGTTGTGTGCACAACTTTGTGTTTAACTCTTCAGCAGAAAAGTATTTTTATATTAAAATGTCTTATTCATTTCCTAAGCATACATGTGCGTCATGGGACTGAGAATATCACTTGCTACTGCACTTTGTATGGGCCCAGAGTTGCTACAAAGATGCAGATATTATACATAGTTTTATTACACACAGGGAAACAAATATGTGGGAGTGTAAAACCCACCTGAAGTTAGACACTTTTTCGTTATTCGCTATTCATTATTCAAAATCTAATGGGGATTTCCATGTTAAATAAAAACAAACAAAAAATATAAAAAACAAGCTTTGTGTCACTTAGTGACTACTACCCAACCATATCCCTGACTGAGCATAACAAAATAATATCAAATTTAGGAATGTAACTTGGGTATAAGACCCCTCAGAAGTTGCCTAAATGCACTGCCCCTATTCACACTCTCATGGGTAATAATAGCAAACACATACATCATATAAACATCTGCCCTATAAAAACTAGGCTTTGTGTCACTTATTGACTACTACCTAAGTATACCCCAGACTAAGCAGAATCAAAATACACTAAAGTAAAGACCCTAACTTGGGGATAGGATCCCTCAAGAGCCCCCTCAATGCACTGCTCCTATCCACTCTCATTGGTGATACATACATTATATAAACATCTGCACTATAAAAACTAAGCTTTGTGTCACTAAGTGACTACTTCTCAAGTAAACCCCAGACTGAGCAGAATCCAATGACACCCAAGATAAGACCCTAACTTGGAAATAGGACCCCTCAAAGCCCCCTGAATGCACTGACTCTATCCACTCTCATAGGTGATCATGCAAATACAGGGAGTGCAGAATTATTAGGCAAATGAGTATTTTGACCACATCATCCTCTTTATGCATGTTGTCTTACTCCAAGCTGTATAGGCTCGAAAGCCTACTACCAATTAAGCATATTAGGTGATGTGCATCTCTGTAATGATAAGGGGTGTGGTCTAATGACATCAACACCCTATATCAGGTGTGCATAATTATTAGGCAACTTCCTTTCCTTTGGCAAAATGGGTCAAAAGAAGGACTTGACAGGCTCAGAAAAGTCAAAAATAGTGAGATATCTTGCAGAGGGATGCAGCACTCTTAAAATTGCAAAGCTTCTGAAGCGTGATCATCGAACAATCAAGCGTTTCATTCAAAATAGTCAACAGGGTCGCAAGAAGCGTGTGGAAAAACCAAGGCGCAAAATAACTGCCCATGAACTGAGAAAAGTCAAGCGTGCAGCTGCCAAGATGCCACTTGCCACCAGTTTGGCCATATTTCAGAGCTGCAACATCACTGGAGTGCCCAAAAGCACAAGGTGTGCAATACTCAGAGACATGGCCAAGGTAAGAAAGGCTGAAAGACGACCACCACTGAACAAGACACACAAGCTGAAACGTCAAGACTGGGCCAAGAAATATCTCAAGACTGATTTTTCTAAGATTTTATGGACTGATGAAATGAGAGTGAGTCTTGATGGGCCAGTGGCTGGATTGGTAAAGGGCAGAGAGCTCCAGTCCGACTCAGACGCCAGCAAGGTGGAGGTGGAGTACTGGTTTGGGCTGGTATCATCAAAGATGAGCTTGTGGGGCCTTTTCGGGTTGAGGATGGAGTCAAGCTCAACTCCCAGTCCTACTGCAAGTTTCTGGAAGACACCTTCTTCAAGCAGTGGTACAGGAAGAAGTCTGCATCCTTCAAGAAAAACATTTTCATGCAGGACAATGCTCCATCACACGCGTCCAAGTACTCCACAGCGTGGCTGGCAAGAAAGGGTATAAAAGAAGAAAATCTAATGACATGGCCTCCTTGTTCACCTGATCTGAACCCCATTGAGAACCTGTGGTCCATCATCAAATGTGAGATTTACAAGGAGGGAAAACAGTACACCTCTCTGAACAGTGTCTGGGAGGCTGTGGTTGCTGCTGCACACAATGTTGATGGTGAACAGATCAAAACACTGACAGAATCCATGGATGGCAGGCTTTTGAGTGTCCTTGCAAAGAAAGGTGGCTATATTGGTCACTGATTTGTTTTTGTTTTGTTTTTGAATGTCAGAAATGTATATTTGTGAATGTTGAGATGTTATATTGGTTTCACTGGTAAAAATAAATAATTGAAATGGGTATATATTTGTTTTTTGTTAAGTTGCCTAATAATTATGCCACAGTAATAGTCACCTGCACACACAGATATCCCCCTAAAATAGCTATAACTAAAAACAAACTAAAAACTACTTCCAAAACTATTCAGCTTTGATATTAATGAGTTTTTTGGGTTCATTGAGAACATGGTTGTTGTTCAATAATAAAATTAATCCTCAAAAATACAACTTGCCTAATAATTCTGCACTCCCTGTACATACATCATATAAACATCTGCTCTATAAAAAAAATAGGATTTGTGTCACTTAATGACTACTACCCAAGTATACCCCAGACTGAGCAAAATCCAATGACACTAAATTTAAAACCCTAACTTGGGGATAGGACCCCTCAAGAGCCCCCGGAATGCACTGCCCCAATCCAATCTTATAGGTGATAACGCAAATACACACCTCATATAAACATGTCAGAAAAACTTTTCTTATATCAACATCTTCATGCAAGTATGTTAACCATTTAGATACACAGTGAGAAGCATGATGCTGGAAGGGTTAATCACATAGGCTTCCAGCTTTATTATGGACTGTTAAATAAACATTTCTTTCATGTAATTAGCAAGAGTCCATGAGCTAGTGACGTATGGGATATACATTCCTACCAGGAGGGGCAAAGTTTCCCAAACCTTAAAATGCCTATAAATACACCCCTCACCACACCCACAATTCAGTTTTACAAACTTTGCCTCCGATGGAGGTAGTGAAGTAAGTTTGTGCTAGATTCTACGTTGATATGCGCTCCGCAGCAAGTTGGAGCCCGGTTTTCCTCTCAGCGTGCAGTGAATGTCAGAGGGATGTGAGGAGAGTATTGCCTATTTTGAATGCAGTGATCTCCTTCTACGGGGTCTATTTCATAGGTTCTCTGTTATCGGTCGTAGAGATTCATCTCTTACCTCCCTTTTCAGATCGACGATATACTCTTATATATACCATTACCTCTGCTGATTCTCGTTTCAGTACTGGTTTGGCTTTCTACAAACATGTAGATGAGTGTCCTGGGGTAAGTAAATCTTATTTTCTGTGACACTCTAAAGCTATGGTTGGGCACTTTGTTTATAAAAGTTCTAAATATATGTATTCAAACATTTATTTGCCTTGACTCAGAATGTTCAACTTTCCTTATTTTTCAGACAGTCAGTTTCATATTTGGGATAATGCATTTGAATTAATCATTTTTTCTTACCTTCAAAAATTTGACTCTTTTTTCCCTGTGGGCTGTTAGGCTCGCGGGGGCTGAAAATGCTTCATTTTATTGCGTCATTCTTGGCGCAGATTTTTTTGGCGCAAAAATTCTTTTCTGTTTCCGGCGTCATACGTGTCGCCGGAAGTTGCGTCATTTTTTTGACATTATTTTGCGCCAAAAATGTTGGCGTTCCGGACGTTCATTTTTGGCGCCAAAAGGCATTTCGGCGCCAAATAATGTGGGCGTCTTGTTTGGCGCTAAAAAAATATGGGCGTCGCTTTTGTCTCCACATTATTTAAGTCTCATTATTTATTGCTTCTGGTTGCTAGAAGCTTGTTCACTGGCATTTTTTTCCCATTCCTGAAACTGTCATTTAAGGATTTTGATCAATTTGCTTTATATGTTGTTTTTTCTATTACATATTGCAAGATGTTCCACGTTGCAACTGAGTCAGAAGTTACTTGAGGAAAATCACTGCCCGGGGCTGGAGCTACCAAGCTAAGTGTATCTGCTATAAATTTTTGGTACCTGTTTCTCCAGCTGTTGTTTGTATTGCATGTCATGACAAACTTATTAATGCAGATAAAATTTCCTTTAGTACTGTTATATTACCTGTTGCTGTTCCGTCAACATTTAATTTTCAGAGTGTTCCTGATAAACATAAGAGATTTTATTTTTTAAATCCATTTAGAAGGCTATGTCTGTTATTTCTCCTTCTAGTTTACATAAAAGTCTTTTAAAACTTCTCTTTTTTTTTTCAGATGAATTTTTAAATGAACATCATCGTTCTGATACTGATAATGGTTCTTCTGGTTCAGAAGTTTCTGTCTCAGAGGTTGATGCTGTTAAATCTTTTCAAGATGGAATTTATTCGTTCTTTATTTAAAGACGTATTAATTGCTTTAGATATAGAGGATTCTGGTCCTCTTGATACTAAATCTAAACGTTTAAATAGTTTTTTTTTTAAATCTCCTGTATTTATTCCAGAAGTGTTTAATCTCCCTGATGCTTTTTCTGAAGTTATTTCCAGGGAATGGAATAATTTGGGTAATTCTTTTACTCCTTCTAAACGTTTGAGCAATTATATTCTGTGCCATCTGACAGATTAGAGTTTTTTGGGACAAAATCCCTAAGGTTTGGGGCTGTCTCTATTCCTGCTAAAATGTACCACTATTCTTACGGCAGATAGTACTAAATTTAAGGATCCTTTAGATAAGAAAATTGAATCCTTTCTAAGAAAAGTTTACTTATGTTTAGGTAATCTTCTTAGACCTGCTATATTTTTAAAGGATGTTGCTGCAGCTTCATCTTTTTGGTTAGAAGTTTTAGCGCAACAAGTAACAGATCATAATTTGATAGCATTATTTTTATTCTATAACATGCTAATAATTTTATTGGTGATACCATCTTTTGATATCATTTGAGTTGATGTCAGGTATATGTCTCTAGCTATTTTAGCTAGAAAAGCTTTATGGATTTAACTTGGAATGCTGATATGTCTTCTAAGTTAACTTTGTTTTTCCCTTTCTTTCCAGGGTAATATTCATTTTTTCGTTCTTTTTCTCATAATAAGGAACAAAAGCCTGATCCTTCATCCTCAGGAGCGGTTTCAGTTTGGAAACTATTTCCAGTTTGGAATATATCCAAGCCTTATAGAAACCTATAGTCAGCTCCTAAGTACCCATGAAGGTGCGGCCCTTTTTTCCAGTTCAGCTGGTATGGGGCAGATTACGTTTTATTCAAAGGAGTTTGGATCAATTTCGTTCTCAATCTCTGGTTTCAGAACATTGTTTCAGAAAGGTACAGAATTCGCTTCAGTTAAGGCCTCCTGCTAAGAGATTTTTTTCTTCCCGTGTCCCAGTTAACACAGCAAGGCTCAGCATTTCTGAAATGTGTTTCAGATCTAGAGTTGGCTGGAGTAATTATGCCAGTTCCAGTTCCTTCAGACCAGTTCCGGATCTATCAATATTGAATCGTTATGTATACCAACATTCAAGATGGTTACTGTAGGACTATTCTGCCTTTTGTTTAGCAAGGGCATTTTATGTCTACTATAGTTTTGCAGGATGTGTATCTGCATATTCCGATTCATTCAGATCACTTTTAGTGTTTGAGATTCTCTTTTTAGACAAGCATTACCAGTTTTGTGGCTCTACTGTTTGGCCTAGCCTCAGTTCCAAGAATTTTTTTCAAAGATTCTCGGTGCCCTTCTTTCTGTATTCAGAGAACAGGGTTTTTTCCTTATTTGGACGATTATCTTGGTATTTGCTCAGTCTTCTCATTCAAAGAATCTCATGCGATTCGACTTGTGTTGTTTCTTCAAGATCATGGTTGGAGGATCAATTTACCAAAAAGTTCATTGATTCCTCAGTCAAGGGTAACCTTTCTGGATTTCCAGATAGATTCAGTGTCCATGACTCTGTCTTTAACAGACAAGAGACATCTAAATTGTTTTCAGCTTGTCGAAACCTTCAGTCACAATCATTCCCTTCGGTAACCTTATGCATGGAAATTCTAGGTCTTATGACTGCTGCATTGGACGCAATCCCCTTTGCTTGTTTTTCACATGCGACCTCTTCAGCTCTGTATGCTGAATCAATGGTGCAAGGATTACACAAAGATATTTCAATTTATATCTTTAAAAACCGATTGTTCGACACTCTCTAACGTGGTGGACAGATCACCATCGTTTAATTCAGGGGGCTTCTTTTGTGCTTCCGACCTGGACTGTAATTTCAACAGATACAAGTCTCACAGGTTGGGGAGCTGTGTGGGGATCTCTGTCGGCACAAGGAGTTTGGGAATCTCAGGAGGTGAGATTACCGATAAATATTTTGGAACTCCGTGCAATTTTCAGAGCTCTTCAGTTTTGGCCTCTTCTGTAGAGAGAATCGTTCATTTGTTTTCAGACAGACAATGTCACAACTGTGGCATACATCATCAAGGAGCGACTCACAGTCCTCTGGCTATGAAAGAAGTATCTCAAATTTTTTTGGTTTGGGCGGATTCCAGCTCCTGTCTAATCTCTGCGGTTCATATCCCAAGTGTAGACAATTGGGAAGCGGATTATCTCAGTCGCCAAACGTTGCATCCGGGCGAATGATTTCTTCACCCAGAGGTATTTCTTCAGGTTGTTCAAATGTGGGAACTTCCAGAAATAGATCTGATGGCGTCTCATCTAAACAAGAAACTTCCCAGATATCTGTCCAGATCCCGGGATCCTTAGGCGGAGGCAGTGGATGCATTATCACTTCCTTGGAAGTATCATCCTGTCTATATCTTTCCGCCTCTAGTTCTTCTTCCAAGAGTAATCTCCAAGATTCTGAAGGAATGCTCGTTTGTTCTGCTGGTAGCTCCGGCATGGCCTTACAGGTTTGGTATGCGGATCTTGTCCGGATGGCCTCTTGCCAGCCGTGGACTCTTCCGTTAAGACCAGACCTTCTGTTGCAAGGTCCTTTTTTCCATCAGGATCTCAAATCCTTAAATTTTAAGGTATGGAGATTGAACGCTTGATTCTTGGTCAAAGAGGTTTCTCTGACTCTGTGATTAATACTATGTTACAGGCTCATAATTCTGTATCTAGAGAGATATATTATAGAGTCTGGAAGACTTATATTTTTTGGTGTCTTTCTCATCTTTTTTCTTGGCATTCTTTTAGAATACCGAGAATTTTACAGTTTCTTCAGGATGGTTTAGATAAGGGTTTGTCTGCAAGTTCCTTGAAAGGACAAATCTCTGCTCTTTCTGTTCTTTTTCACAGAAAGATTGCTATTCTTCCTGATATTTATTGTTTTATACAAGCTTTGGTTCGTATAAAACCTGTCATTAAGTCAATTTCTCCTCCTTGGAGTTTGAATTTGGTTCTGGGAGCTCTTCAAGCTCCTCCCTTTGAACCTATGCATTCATTGGTCATTAAATTACTTTCTTGGAAAAGTTTTGTTCCTTTTGGCCATCTCTTCTGCCAGAAGAGTTTCTGATTTATCTGCTCTTTCTTGTGAGTCTCCTTTTCTGATTTTTCATCAGGATGAGGCGGTGTTGCGAACTTCTTTTGAATTTTTACCTAAAGTGGTGAATTCCAACAACATTAGTAGAGAAATTGTGGTTCCTTCATTATGTCCTAATCCTAAGAATTCTAAGGAGAAATCATTGCATTCTTTGGATGTTGTTAGAGCTTTGAAATATTATGTTGAAGCTACTAAGTCTTTCCGAAAGACTTCTAGTCTATTTGTTATCTTTTCCGGTTCTAGAAAAGGCCAGAAAGCTTCTGCCATTTCTTTGGCATCTTGGTTGAAATCTTTAATTCATCTTGCCTATGTTGAGTCGGGTAAAACTCCGCCTCAGAGGATTACAGCTCATTCTACCAGGTCAGTTTCTACTTCCTGGGCGTTTAAGAATGAAGCTTCGGTTGATCACATTTGCAAAGTTGCAACTTGGTCCTCTTTGCATATTTTTACTAAATTCTACCATTTTGATGTATTTTCTTCTTCTGAAGCAGTTTTTGGTAGAAAAGTATTTCAGGCAGCAGTTTCAGTCTGAATCTTCTGCTTATGTTTTTTATTAAACTTTATTTTGGGTGTGGATTATTTTCAGCAGGAATTGGCTGTCTTTATTTTATCCCTCCCTCTCTAGTGACTCTTGTGTGGAAAGATCCACATCTTGGGTAGTCATTATCCCATACGTCACTAGCTCATGGACTCTTGCTAATTACATGAAAGAAAACATAATTTATGTAAGAACTTACCTGATAAATTCATTTCTTTCATATTAGCAAGAGTCCATGAGGCCCACCCTTTTTTGTGGTGGTTATGATTTTTTTGTATAAAGCACAATTATTCCAATTCCTTATTTTATATGCTTTCGCACTTTTTTATCACCCCACTTCTTGGCTATTCGTTAAACTGAATTGTGGGTGTGGTGAGGGGTGTATTTATAGGCATTTTAAGGTTTGGGAAACTTTGCCCCTCCTGGTAGGAATGTATATCCCATACGTCACTAGCTCATGGACTCTTGCTAATATGAAAGAAATGAATTTATCAGGTAAGTTCTTACATAAATTATGTTATTCTTCACATAATGGAGCGACGTTTGAGCTTTAAATGGGCATGAAAGTAAAACGACTAAATTAGAGTGAGCTATAGAAAAAACTTGTTTTATTTTCTTTTGGTCTCCTTTGTTGAAACATTCCATAATAGCATACTTAGGTAGGCTCTGGAGTGTGCACAGGTCTTGAGCACTATGGGCTTTATTTAACAAACTGCAGATGCACCTTAGGATTGCCTTTAGAGAGAGCCTGCAGTTGATAGTTAAAGGGAAATTAAACTCAAATATTTCCTTCATGATTCAGATAGAGCAAGTGATTTTATGTTTAAATAGTTTTTATTAACAAATTTTTTGTTCATAAACCATACAGAAAGAAAGAGAATATCCCCCCTCCCCTCCAAACATCTTTCCAAAGGGACAAAGAGTAACATGTTAAAGGGCAACAACTTTACCACAGTTAAATCATATTCCCCCACCATTTTCCTATATAACTAAAAAGTTGGGTGTTTTGAGCTCTGGGAGACAAATCAAGACACAGGTACTCTCAGTTGGCCCTTTACCAACAATTTCAGTATTAGAAGAGTTGTCGCTAAGTTGACTGCATGTAGGGTTATCATCCAACAATTAAATAAATATAATACGTTGCAATATAGAAGTCTGCGAATAAACTTTCAAGGTAATGCAAATAATACAGGTAATTTTCCCCTCAGAAGTCCCCCTTTCCTGTAATCCTGTTCTTAGAAGAGAGGGAAAAAAAAAAACAACAAAAAAACAACGAGAAACTCTGGGGGGGGGGGGGGGGAAGGGAGGGGGGTCAGCACAGGGTGAGAGGGGGGGGGGGAAGAGAAGGAGGGGAAAGGGAGGGAGGGGAGAAAAGGGGCAGCTTCTTTACCCCCCAGCGATCCTCCCAGAACTACTGAAATCATTCAGATTCAGTGTTCAGAGGTTGGATTGTGCATCTTGTCCTCTACTGTGAGATGTCGAGTTACTAATCCAATAATACCATATCTTCTGGAATGAAGATCTATTATTTAGCGTGTCTGCTGCAGTTTCATACATAGTGTAGGTATAGCCGATTTTGTTGTGTATTTCCGACCATGGGGGTGATCCTACCTTCCAATATTTTGCTATACAGACCCTTGCCACTGTACAAAGAATTCTGATGAATGTGTTGATGGGTTTGTGAAATCTATCTATTTGTTCGTGTAACAGTGCCTGTTGAATCGTGAGTGTGAACTCCTCATCTAGTAGTTCACCAATTAGTGCAGAAAGCCTTTGCCATGTCTTACGTATCTCCCCACAGTCCCACCACATATGTCTATAGGTCCCCATCTCACCGCATCCTCTATAGCATAAGTTGCTACCATTTGGTCGCATTCGGGCCGTCCTCATTGGAGTTAAATACCATCTAAATATAGTTTTCATCACGTTTTCTTTTAAATCCATACTAATTAAACCCCTGTCAGCTTCCTGGATCAATCTCTCCCATTCTTGTAAGTCTTTAACCATGTCTAGATCCTGCTCCCATGCTAACATCATCCTGGGTTTAGCTCTGTTCGGTGGTGTCTGCAGTGCTATGTATATTCTAGATATATTGTGTTTGGTTCTAGTGAGACTTGCACCGCAAATCTCTAACACCGTGGATTGCCTCCCCTTTGAGTTTTTCAAGAAGGAGTGTAAAGCCGAGTGTAGTTGGAGGTAGACATACCAGTGGAGTTTTGTGGGAGTAAGTCGTGATTGCAGCTGATTGAAAGATAATAGTTGTCCCTTCTGCATCACATCTGCTACCCTGTAGAGCCCCTTGTTCTCCCATTTGGCGACTATTGTACGGGAGTCTTCCGTCAGAAGACATCTGATTGGTGTCAGTAGGGAGAATTCAGGGAATAAGTCTGGTCGTTTGAGTGTCTGTCTCCAGGTCGTTGTGATCAGGTCTGAGGTGCATGTTTTAGTGTGTTCCCTATCTAAGGTAGAGTATTGCATGTCCCATAAAATTGAGTCTCTGTCTTCCCAGCCTCCCAACTCCCTTTCCAAGAACACCCAGGTGGCTTCCTCCTCTCTCCTCAGGAGGCAGGTGTCTTGGGCCAGTCTAGCAGCCCTATAGTATTCCATTAAGTCTGGGGCACCTACTCCTCCCGCTGCCCTGCTTCTGCATACCACTTGCCTCGCTATTCTAGCCGTTTTTGGTCCCCTTATGTAAGCTAGTATTTCCGTTTGTAGTTTAGTGATATCAATTTTAACCAATTTAATGGGCAGAGCTCTAAAGAGATATAAAAGGCGTGGGAGTATGTTCATTTTTACTGACGCTACTCTCCCCATCCAGGAAAACCCGCACGTCCGCCATTTCAAAAGGTCTTTTCTAACCTGATTGAGGAGTGGGGTATAGTTATATTTGTATAGAAGTTGCATCTGTACTGGAAGATTAATACCCAGGTATTTGATTGTTTTGGCGACCCAGCGAAATTCAAAATTAAGTTCAATAATTTTACGAGTGTGTGGAGGAATAGCCACCGGAAGGAGCTCACTCTTTTCCATATTTATTTTGTAACCTGAGATATTTGAAAAGTCATGTAATAATTTATGTAAGTTGGGGAGTGATAAGAGAGGTTTAGTCAGGGTGAGCAGAATGTCATCCGCGAATAAGGATATTTTGTACTCAGATCGTGCCACCCGGACTCCCGATATATCCGGGTGGTTCCGAATTCTGGCCGCCAGTGGCTCAATGCAGAGGGCAAATAATAGGGGCGACAGAGGACACCCCTGCCTAGTTCCATTTAATATTGGGAAAAGAATGGATCTGTATCCCCCCCGTAACAACCTGGGCTCGCGGATTTGAATATATTGCCTGCAACGCCCTCATAAAGGTGTCGTTGAAACCTAGTTCTTCCATGACCGTGAACATATATTTCCAATCTATCCTATCAAAGCCTTCTCCGCATCTAAGGATAGAATTAGAGAAGGCGTCTGTGTCTTTTCTAAGTGGTGAATTAAATTAATCACCCGTCTTAAATTATCTGGGGCCTCCCTATTCTGTATGAACCCCACCTGATCAGGGTGAATCAAGTGTGGCATAATCAGTTTAAGGCGATTGGCTAATATTTTAGTGAAAATCTTGAGGTCTTGGTTGATTAATGATATTGGTCGGTAGTTTTGACACCTCTTGTGGTCCTTATCTGGCTTGGGAATAACCACTATCTTTGCATCTAACAACTCTTGAGGAATTGGGTTACCTTCCATGATAAAGTTACAAAACTTGGTTAAATGTGGTACGAGGGAGTTTTTAAAAAGTTTGTAGTATTCACCTGGGAAACCGTCGGGCCCTGCTGCTTTCCCTGGTTTTAAGTCTTTGATAGCTTTAGATATCTCTGCAGGAGATATCGGAGCGTTAAGGGTAGTCTTTTGTTCCGTCGTCAACGGGGTCAGTCCACAGTCATTTAAAAAATTTCTCGTTTTGTTCAGCGTCTCTGTGTTGTGAGTCACCTTTTCACCGTCATATAGCTTGCCATAAAAGTTTGCAAAGGTGTCCACTATTTCCTTAGGATGTGAGGTCAAGGTTCCCTCCTCTGTTTCTATCAGAGGTATAGCTGACGCCCTACATTTCTCCCTAATTTTGTGTGCCATATATCTATCTGGCTTATTTGCGTAGATAAAATAATGCGATTTGAGCCGGTGTGCTGCTCTTGCCGCATGCGAGTTTAGGATTGTGGTTAGGGATTGTCTTTTGCCCTGGAGTGCTTGTAGGGTCGCTGGGCTCTTAGTCAGTTTATGTTGTCTTTCTAGTATTTCGATTTCTTTATGAAGTTGGTCTGTGTGTACTCTATGTTTCTTGGTAATTTTAGTTTTGAGCTGGATCAGTAATCCTCTAATTACAGCCTTATGGGCTGCCCATGTATACATTGGGTTTGTAGTTGTTTCTGTATTGATAGACCAGAATTCAGTCATAGCACGTACTATGTCGTTGTGATTTTGCTTGTTTTTTAGTAGAGTAGTGTCGTATGTCCAAGTTCTGCTTCTGTTAATGTCCCTCAGTCCGTCTAGATCAATAGAGATTATAGAGTGGTCCGACCACACGCAAGCATGTATAGCCGAACCACGCAACATGGGTTGTAATATCTGACTCAGGTAGATGTAATCAAGTCTTACATAAGAGTTATGTGCAGCTGAATAGAAGGTAGTGTCGGTGGTTTTCCCGTATAACGTGTACCATGTGTCCGTCAGGTTATGTGGTGTAAACGAGTCTTGTATAGCTTTGACAATACGATTATGTCTGTGTTGTTTAGGAGTCAGTGTCTTAACATGTGAGGATTGGATAGGAGTCATAGTAATGTTGAAATCTCCTGCTAATAAGATTTTTGTTTGTGACCAATCTGTCAGTAAATGGGCAATGTGGGTGAAAAATGTATGTTGGTTGTCATTGGGGGCGTAAACGTTGCACAAGGTAACCTCCCTGCACTATCAAATATCTACCCTCAGGATCAGCCAGTGTGTTGTTGTGGTGGAATTCCACAGAAGAGTGGATCAGTATAGATACCCCCCGTGTCTTGTTAGGAGCCGTAGCGTGATAGTGTGTAGGGAACTGTTTGTTCCAATATTTCGGTATATTGTCCTTTACAAAGTGTGTTTCCTGTAGAAATACCAATTTGGCACCTAATGCCCTATATTGATTCATTGCTAACCTACGCTTAATGTCCGTATTGAGGCCCCGGACATTATGAGAAATCAATTTAATCTTTGTATTCATAGGTGAGTGTATTGGATTGTGTTTCTTTGTGATATAGGGTATATGTGAGCAAACAATCAATGAGGTGGATCATCTTACCCCAATGCTTCTGGTCTATTGTGGTAAACTGCAGCTTTTGGTTCTTTATCTCTAGAGGATCGCTGGGAGGAGGGGAGAGAAAGGTATAGGGTAAATAACAAGATAACAAACATATAACATTTAACCAGTCCCCAACAGAGGGACAATTTAACAGCATCTGAAAACAGTCCTGAAGCCAAGCGAAAACCGCCTGGTCTCGAGTATGGGGAGGACAGTTACCAGCCCCCTAAAAAAAAAAAAAAATATATAAAAACCATTGGTAGAACAAGCGCTAGTGTAAGGCATATCAATCTCAAAGCCAACCAGGGATATCAATGAGATCAATAGTGGTTGGATATAAAGCCTGGGACAGGCAGACCCCTAGTATCATTCCTGCATGATGACCAGTGGGATTTAAGTCAAACTTTCGTGTAGCAACAGGGGACCACATCTAGGTCTACAGTCTCTAGGTCCCTTATCGGCCAGAGATGAGAGGGAATCCGGGAAAGGAGAAGAGGACTCACGACACTCCGTCTTGTAGTTCATTTGTTTTTTGCTTCTTGTAACTGACCTTCTGCCAGGTCCTTTGGGTGTTAGATCTTATTGAGTCACTCTTCCTTGCTAGTGATGGATCCTGGTCTGGAATAGACGGGGGGTCCAGGCCTAATATACCACACACCTCTGGGATATCCTCCTGATGTTTGATGTTTATTGTTTTGGAGTCCTTGGTGATGCTTAGAACAAAAGGGAACCCCCATCTATAGGGAATTTGTTGTTTGCGAAGTATACTGGTTAGTGGTCTCAGAGAGCCTCTACATTGCAGGGTACGTAAGCTTAAGTCCTGGAAAAATTGAATAACATTTCCCTGAAATTTATAAGTCGGGTTCTTTCTAGAGGCCTGTAGTATCTTTTCTTTGTCGGGAAAGAAGGTCATCCGGACTATCACGTCCCTTGGGGGTATACCATTTTTAGTTTTGGCTTTGAGAGCTCTATGTGCTCTTTCCACATGGAATGTGTAGTCGGGGGGTGAACCTGTTATCAAGTGAAAGAGTTGCGTAACATATGGCAGAATTTCCTTGGGTGTGATATCTTCTGGTATCCCCTTTAATCTTATATTGTTCCTTCTGCTCCTGTTCTCTAAGTCCTCCATTTTGTCTTGCATTTCCTGTAGTAGCTGTTGTTGATTGGAAACTGTTTGTGTTATTTCATCTACATTTTCCACCATTGAGTCCTTCTGATCCTCCAAAATATCAATTCTATTTCCCATATCAGTGAGGTCCGATTTGATTTCGGCTAAGCTGGATGTTACTGAGGTGTGTATGGAATCTATCTTCCCCCATAATTTTTCAAAATTATCCGTTAAATCTTTCTTAGATACTAGGGAATGTAGATCTGCTTTGGTAATTGGAGATTGGTCTTCAAAGGTAGGTGGTAGAGATTGGTCTGAATCACCTCCTGTCTCTAGGTCTTTGTTAATTTTGCATATGTGTGAGGTTTTAAAAAAGGATGATACTGTAGAAGGGGTATTTGGGTTTGTTAGTTTCTCACCTTTTCCTCCTCTTCTTGTAGCCATTGTTGCTGTTCAATCAGATCCCAGGGACAGAAGAAATTAGGAAAATTAATTGAGTCAAAAAGATTCCTCTCTCTTCTCCAGCTCAAAGCGTAGTGGAGAGAAAAAAAAGGGAAAAATGGTGCTAGTGGATTGAGGCAATTTTAAGTATTATAGATGTGTGGTTCCAAGATTCCCTCTCCTGGGAGTAATCAGCGCTGTTCTACCGCTTCTTCTTAGATATAATACATGTGGAGGCTGGTGTCCCCCTACTTCAGCTGCAGCTACTACATATCACCGGGGTATGCTGCAGGCTTGTTATCAGTACAGTCTCTGAAAGTGCAACTTAACAAAATGCCAGGCACAGTGGAGAAAAAGTGCCAGATTGCATGTAATGCTCTTCTCCAGTTAGGTGTGGGCTAAGCCTTTTGTTAGAGGTGTATGTGTTATGCAAAATAATTCAATACAGTTCCACCAACTGAACAGATAGAGACTGCAAATATGTGGTTATTGAGAGCCTCTATGCACCTATTTATCTGTCTGTAAATCAGTTATTGTTTCTCAGCCTCAGCCCCTTACAGGTCACTCATATTTACTACTCTTTTGTGTAGCTCCGGATAGTAATATTTTATGGAGCATACAGGTGAGACGTTACTGGGGGAGCCTGATGTTTATAATCTTGTGGGTCCCAGGGGACCAGGCCGGTAGATTGCTTGTCCCAGAAAACAGTCCCAACAATTCCCAGGGGTTTAAGCGTTATTATTCGCTCTTTAGGGGTTTATAACGCCTGGGTCTGTATCCTCCAAGCCTGCCAGGGTTCCCCAATCTCTAGCGGCACTTAGTTAGGCGTGTGTGAAGTGGAGTATAGGCCCTGTGTCCCCTCGGTGTTTCAGCCTCCTCCCTGGGACCCTCTTACCACTCAATGTGTGTTGCCGCCTCTTTATTCACTGGGGTCGTGTGTGTCTGACCTCCTCCGCCACCCGGCTGATATCAGATGGTGATGGCCGGACCTTCTATGTCACCTGCGGCCCACTCCGAGGAACGGAGCTTGAATATGCGGGCGGGGAAGTTCCCAGGCAAGATGGCGGATCTTCGCGCCAAACTCCAGCACAAGCGCGGTCTCTCTCCCTGCAGCCTTATCACACAGAACCCGTCGGGAATCGGGTAAGCCCAGCTCGTTCTGTCTTGAGGCTCTCTGATAGCGGGTAATCCTCCGGTTTTGTGTTGTCGCTTGTTGAGCAGCTCCTCTTCTCTACCGCCGGAGCTAGCAGCACCTAAGTTGTGTGGTGTTCCCCCAAACTTCAGGCGTTCTCTTCTACTCTCTCAGGGCTATGTTTCCAGAGCCTACTGGGGTAATCTGGATCCAAATTAGGCACCCCAATACAGCATTAATCCCTCTTTTTGCCTTAATATTGGAGAGCTCTCACTCTGAGCGTCTGTATCTCTCGGCAGTTAACTCCGCCCCCCAGAGCAAGTGATTTTAAAGGGACAGTTAACTCAAAATTAAACTTTCATTATTCAGATAGAACATGCAATATTAAAAGGGACAGTAAAGTCTACATTAAACTTTCATTATTCAGACAGGACATTCAATTTTAAACAACTTTCCAATTTACTTGCATCATCAAATGTGCTTTCATCTCTTGGTATTCTTTGTGGAAAGCTAAACCTAGGTAGGCTCATCTGCTAATTTCTAAGCCCTTGAAGGCCGCCTCTTATCTCAGTGCATTTTGACAGTTTTTCACAGCAAGACAGCGCTTGTTCATGTGTGCCATATCCCTTTAATGAATAGAGTGCATTAATTAAATATTGGAAACAATATGTAACACTCTCATAAAGACAGCAATAAATAAATGTGTTTTGTTGCTCTTTTGTATCAATGACTCAGAATCTATGAGCTGAAACAGAGTGCAGATACGGTGAGCTAATTTATAAGAGTAATTAAACAGAAAATGAATTGAGAACTCAGAATATTGTAAAGCAACTGAGTGATTCAATTCAGCAAAGGTAAATCAGGTCAGATAAAGCAGCTGACAAGAAAATGATACGGAGATCTGGATCAGGACTGTTACTGTTTAAATGCACAGTTTATGATGCTTGCCAAAACAAAGTTCTATTGATCAAATTCCAATTCACACACTCACACAGTTAAAACTATATACACAATGCACCGTAAGGTTTAAAGTAAAGACATCTTCATTGAGGCGTATCCACAGCAAACAGGAAAATCAAAGTATCAGTCTCAATCAGGAAACTCGTTTAACGAGATACGTTTATAAAGTTCAGTTCAAATTGTGAGAAAGCAATCTTACCGCTATTCAGGTTGAGCTCAGCTTCTCATAGATGGTAAATGCAGAAGGCGCTGCTTTGCTTCTTACCTGAGCGGAATCTGAGAGTCCGAGGTGCCGGGCTGTGTGAGCGTGACTTACTTCCGGTCTTCGGTTGAGGTTCCGTTCACAGCTGAAATCAACTGGAGGTGAGATCGGGTGCACAGAGAAATGAAAAGTTAGAGCTGGTTTCCAATATTTGCTGAAAAACAATATGAGCTGCAGGTAAAGTAATAGAATTTTATCTGAAATAAAGGATAAGGATTAGGTTGAATTGACCTGAGCAATATGACGAAGTATGGACTAAAAACTAGGATGAGCAGTATGCTAGTATACTTCAATTAACAGGCAGTTTGTGAATGTAGAAAGAGCGCTTAAATAGAGAAAGGATGTAGATGGGAGGGTTCCTCCTTAAAGGTATATTACATGTCCCCCCCCCCCCCCGTCAAGGGAGCACCCCAGGAGAACCGGGATGAGGTTTGAGGGGGTAGCGACGATGAAATTTCCTCAAGAGGTCAGGAGCATGAATCTCGGATGCAAACTGCCAGGAATCCTCCTCAGGACCATACCCTTTCCACTTTATGAGGTATTCCAGTCTTCTTCTCTTGATTCGGGAGTCCAGAATCTTGTCTACCTCAAACTCCTCTTGATCCTCTAGGATAGTTGGAGGAGGCGAGGTTATATGTAATCTGCCTAGATCTGATGTGTAAGGTTTAATAAGAGATACATGGAATGTATTATGTATTTTGTAGTGCTGCGGAAGCTGTAGTCTGACTGCATTAGGATTTATGACTTTATCAATGCTAAAAGGCCCTACATACTGATTTGCTAGTTTTTTGCTGGGTATTTGTAATCGTAAGTGTTTAGTAGAAAGAAGTACTTGATCTCCTATCTTGTAACCTGGTGAAGGTCTACGTCTTTGGTCGTAATAAAACTTTTGTCTGTCTTTTGCTTCAGCTAGGTGGGATTTTAATGATTTGGAGATGGTTGTCCATGGTTTATCAGGAATTGGCAGGGATGTTAATAATCCGATAGGCTTTTTGTGTTCAATTTTGTTTCTAGCACAAACGTCACAGCCCATGACATATTCCCTTATGGATTGATCCATCAGTGGCCACCAAAAGTAGCGTCTGGTCAATTCGATTGTTTTTTGGATTCCGATATGACCTGATAGTATGCTGTCATGGGTGTGTGATAAGATGAGTGTTCTTAAAGAGTGTGGGATGAATAGTCTTCCCTTATGATACATCAGTCCCGAAACGGTGTCCTTCACACAATTGGGAGGTACATTGTCTTCTTTGTTCAAGGTTGAAAGGATTTGTGTCTCCAAATTTGTGAGGAGTCCCAGGAATTTTTCTTCGGGTATTATAGGTCTCAAGTTTGTGGAGCTTTGATGGTGTTCATGTTGCCAAGATAAGGCGTCAGCTTTTACATTAGCGCTTCCTGGTCTGTAGGTAATTTGGAAATTAAACCGATCCATAAAAAGGGCCCATCGGACTTGACGGGAAGAGAGGGTCTTATTATTTTTTAGGTATTCCAAATTTTTATGATCGGTATAAACTAAAAAAGGTTCGGGTGTTCCCTCTAAAAGATGTCTCCAGTGCTCTAGAGCTCTTTTTATTGCTAGCAGTTCCTTATCACCAACAGAGTAATTATTTTCTGCTGGTAGGAAGGTTTTTGAATAGAAAGCGATTGGATGTATTTGTTTTGTGGTGCAGTTCGGTTGGGATAACACAGCACCAATGCCGAAATTAGAAGCATCAACCTCTAGGATGAAGGTTTGACTATAATCTGGTAATGCTAGAACTGGTGCTGTGGAAAAAAGACTTTTCAAGTTTGTAAATGCTTCCTGTGTCTCTTCTGTCCATAGAAATCTTCGTTTGTTGCTAGTTAATTGAGTTAGAGGTCTTACAACAGAGGAGAAATCCTTTATAAATCTCCTGTAAAAATTCGCAAACCCCAGAAACCTCTGGAGTGTGCGTATGGTGGTGGGTTTTGGCCACTCCATGACAGCTTTGATTTTTTGAGGATCCATTTCAATTTGATTGGGTGATAGAATATAACCCAAGAACTTGATTTCTGATACATGAAACAAGCATTTCTCTAATTTGGCATATAATTTGTGTTGTCGTAATCTTGTTAATACCCAACGGACATGTTTCTGGTGGTCTATTAAATTCTTGGAGTAAATTAAAATATCATCTAAATAGATGATTACACATGTATCTATGAGATCCTGAAAAATCTCATTCACAAAATGCTGAAAAGTTGCCGGAGCATTGCATAGTCCAAAAGGCATGACATTGTATTGGAAAAGACCATACCTGGTGCGGAATGCAGTCTTCCACTCGTCACCGCTTTTTATGCGGATCAGGTTGTAGGCACCTTTTAAGTCTAGTTTTGTGAATATTGTAGCTCCAGTTAATCTTTCCAGTAATTCGGGGATTAAAGGCAGTGGGTAACAATTTTTTATGGTTATTTTGTTTAAGGCTCGATAATCAATTATTGGACGTAAAGTCCCGTCTTTGTTTTTAACAAAGAACATCCCAGCTGCTGCTGGGGAGGTTGAATGTGAGATGAAACCTTTCCTAAGATTTTCATTGAGATAAGATCGTAAATCTTGTAATTCCTTTTGATTCATGGGGTATATCTTCCCATGTGGTATTTGTGAGTTGGGGATTATGTCTATAGGACAGTCAAACACCCTATGTGGTGGTAGATTCTCTGCATCTTTTAAATTAAATACATCAACCAGGTCCTGATAAACTTCTGGAACCCCTTTCTCTAGTGCTGCTATAGTACAGTGAGGGTAACAAGTATTGATACAATATGTTGACTTGAGTTTGACTGTTTGATCTTTCCAATCAATCTCAGGGTTATGTGTTTCCAACCATAAATACCCTAGAACAATTGAGTGATGGGCTATTGGTAATATATCAAAAGATAGATATTCAGTGTGTCCCCCTGATGTGGTTATTAACAAAGGTATGGTGTTATGAGTGATTGGTCCTTTCTGTGTGAATTTACCATCAATTAACTTTACAAAAACTGGGTTTGGTTTGCACACCGTGGGAATTTTATTATTCACAACAAAATCAGTGTCAATATATACACCCGTCGCCCCAGAATCTATGAGTCCTTCAGTCGGTAGGTTGTATTGATCCCACTGTAAAGAGAAAGGTAGAATTAGCTGATGAGTCTTGTGGGTGTTATGTGTTTGTGTAATTGAATGTATCTTACCCTTTTTCTGTTTAGCTAGAAGTGGGCAAGCACTCACTGAATGTTCCTTATGTGCACAGTATAAACATAAGTTTGAGAGTCTCCTCCTTATCTTTTCTTCAGGAGTGAGAGGTCCTCGAATAGTACCTATCTCCATGGGAGTAGAATGAGATGGAGCTTTTTCTTGAGCAGCTTGTACAGGATAAATGCGTCTTGGAGCACCTTCAAATGCCATTCTCTCAGCCTTTCGCTCTCTTAATCTTCTATCTAGTGTGATACATAATTTAGTGAGTGATGATAGAGTCTCAGGCATGTCAAGCCGTGATAGTTCGTCCTTGAGGCTTTCTGACAATCCAAGCCTGAACTGATTTCTAAGGCTAACCTCGTTCCATAATGAGTCTGAGGCCCACATTTGGAAGTCAGTGATGTACTCCTCAACTGTTCTCTTCCCTTGTTTGAGGGCACGTAATTTCGATTCAGCAATAATCTGAGTATTTGTGTCCTCATATAAGGTAGACATGGCAGAAAAAAAATCTTGTAACAAATCCAGTATTGGATCGTTTGCTTCGAACAATCTGTTAGCCCATGTCCTGGGTTCCCCTAAGAGGTAGGAAATGGTGGTACAAACCTTTATTCTCTCACAATGGTAAGTCCTGGGCCTGAGGGAATAAAGCAAGTTGCAAGCATTCTTAAAATCTCTGAATGTTGCACGTTTGCCTGAAAAAGGAGCAGGAGGCTGAATCTGGGGTTCAGGTATTTCCTGCTCTTTTGGTGACAGGTATTCTTTGATAAGTGCTTTTAAAGCAGTATTCTCTGCACGTACTTCACTTAACCCATGTGCCAAGTAATCCAATTTTTGGTGTATATTTGAGATTTCATTTTTAATCTCTTGTGGATCCATGGCTGATTAATTTCTTATGCAGAGCCAGGGGCCTGTTAATTCTGTAACACTCTCATAAAGACAGCAATAAATAAATGTGTTTTGTTGCTCTTTTGTATCAATGACTCAGAATCTATGAGCTGAAACAGAGTGCAGATACGGTGAGCTAATTTATAAGAGTAATTAAACAGAAAATGAATTGAGAACTCAGAATATTGTAAAGCAACTGAGTGATTCAATTCAGCAAAGGTAAATCAGGTCAGATAAAGCAGCTGACAATAAAATGATACGGAGATCTGGATCAGGACTGTTACTGTTTAAATGCACAGTTTATGATGCTTGCCAAAACAAAGTTCTATTGATCAAATTCCAATTCACACACTCACACAGTTAAAACTATATACACAATGCACCGTAAGGTTTAAAGTAAAGACATCTTCATTGAGGCGTATCCACAGCAAACAGGAAAATCAAAGTATCAGTCTCAATCAGGAAACTCGTTTAACGAGATACGTTTATAAAGTTCAGTTCAAATTGTGAGAAAGCAATCTTACCGCTATTCAGGTTGAGCTCAGCTTCTCATAGATGGTAAATGCAGAAGGCGCTGCTTTGCTTCTTACCTGAGGGGAATCTGAGAGTCCGAGGTGCCAGGCTGTGTGAGCGTGACTTACTTCCGGTCTTCGGTTGAGGTTCCGTTCACAGCTGAAATCAACTGGAGGTGAGATCGGGTGCACAGAGAAATGAAAAGTTAGAGCTGGTTTCCAATATTTGCTGAAAAACAATATGAGCTGCAGGTAAAGTAATAGAATTTTATCTGAAGTAAAGGATAAGGATTAGGTTGAATTGACCTGAGCAATATGACGAAGTATGGACTAAAAACTAGGATGAGCAGTATGCTAGTATACTTCAATTAACAGGCAGTTTGTGAATGTAGAAAGAGCGCTTAAATAGAGAAAGGATGTAGATGGGAGGGTTCCTCCTTAAAGGTATATTACACAATAAGAAGTCATCCCAGTCTTAGTGAATAAAGGAGTCATTTGTATTCTTTTGGGTTAATGAAGTAGAACCATAAAGTTATTTTACAACAAACATAATTATTATTATTCATCAGCAAGCCGACAGCGCTGTGCAGTGAGAATTCTGGGGTTGCAGCTGTTTGCATATGTTTCTGCTGGTTAACATCATGGAATACAATATATACAGCAGGTAAAACTCTTTGTGACAAGTTAAGCTTCATACAATCAGATGTTGTGTTCCTCTGATGCTATGATGTGACCTGGATTGCTGAGCATTGTGGTACCGTACTGGAATGCACTACACTAAAATGCAAAATTAATATTTAATTTAAGGGATAAATGTATGACCGATTAGGAGATAATACAAATGTTCATGCTTGTCTGTTTTGGGGTGCAAACAAACTCGTTATTCCCTTTGCTTGCAAGGGATACGTTGAAGCAGGTCCTTTCTTGTTGCTTATATCTCCCAATTACTTGCCTCCCCCACCACAGACTGAATAATTCCTCCGAGGTTTAATGGCCATAATAACATGCCCTTAGCTATAAGCATTATATTATTTCTGCTTTACAGCCTGTTAATCTTGAGATTCTGCAGGATTTCTTTAAAATGTCTAATAAAAAAATGTCATGGATACCACAAACACAAATTTAGCTGCACAAATGGAAGTGTATAGCACACAATTGTGTATGTGTGTATATACAGCATATATATATATATGTGTGTGTTTGTATGTGTGTATATACAGTATATATATATATGTGTGTGTGTATGTGTGTATATACAGTATATATATATATATATATATATATATATATGTGTGTGTGTATGTGTGTATATACAGTATATATATATATGTGTGTGTGTATGTGTGTATATACAGTATAAATAAATATATATGTGTGTGTGTGTGTGTATATACAGTATATATATATATATATATATATATGTGTGTGTGTATGTGTGTATATACAGTATAAATATATATATGTGTGTGTGTGTATGTGTGTATATACAGTATATATATATATATATGTGTGTGTGTGTGTATATACAGTATATATATATATATATATATATATATATATATATATATATATATATATATATATATATATATATATGTGGGTGTGGGTGTGTATGTGTGTTTATACAGTATAAATATATATATGTGTGTGTATGTGTGTATATACAGTATATATATATATGTGTGTGTGTATGAATGTGTGTATATACAGTATATATATATATATATATATGTGTGTGTGTGTATGTGTGTATATACAGTATATATATATATATATATATATATATGTGTGTGTGTGTGTGTATGTGTGTATATACAGTATATATATATATGTGTGTGTGTGTATGTGTGTATATACAGTATATATATATATGTGTGTGTGTATGTGTGTATATACAGTATAAATATATATATATATATGTGTGTGTGTGTGTGTGTGTATGTGTGTATATACAGTATATATATATATGTGTGTGTGTATGTGTGTATATACAGTATATATATATATATATGTGTGTGTGTGTATATACAGTATATATATATATATATATATATATGTGTGTGTGTGTGTATGTGTGTATATACAGTATATATATATATATATATATATATATATATATGTGTGTGTGTGTGTGTATGTGTGTATATACAGTATAAATATATATATATAAACACACACAAAAATAATTAATAAAAAACTAAAATATATATAAACACACACAACTAATTCTTGCACCTACAGATATGGCAGTCAGGTCCACGCTCCCAAATCTTTTAAGAATAAAACTATTTATACAAAGTATGCTCAGACTGATTATTGTAATAGCTCAGGTATGGAACTTTGCGTTAAACTGACTACAAGCTATAGTGGGCCACTGCCACAGAGCCTCATGAATAGCTGAAGAGACTTCCCCCACACTTGATGCCATAACTATAGAAGGCCGCAGAAACCTGGGTATTTCCTAGCTGGCAATGGCGGTCAGGAGGAAAGTCTGATACGGCAATGGGCCTCAAAAGCCTTTCTTCTGGTCATGCAAAGGGTTAATTCCGTTCAGATACATTCTCCTTTAATTGGTTATTTAGTAAATATTATTTAAAAAAATAAAGGCCTAGTTATATTAAATAACAGTGTATTGAGAAAAAGCACAAGTGTGGTTGAGTTAGTCTTTGTAAGAGCTAAAAACATATGTACAGTAGTAACAAAAATACAAACAATGTCAGCTTAAAGTAAAATAGTCCATGCCTCATAAAAAGTCATATTTCATACATTAAAACACTTTTAGTTCATAATATAAGTAAAGTTAAAGGGAATAAAATAGTGATTTTCGTGTTAAGCTTCCTTTTTGTGTCACGAATGACGTACTATATTGCAGCCTGCGGTAAAAATAGAAATATGGCTTTCTCTCTGCTTTTCACTCTGTGGCCCTCACTGCATCGGAGAGTGGTGGTGCCGATGGTTGGTGGGTGGGAGTGTAAGAAGGGAGGCGGGTGCACAAAAGTATGTAAAAACTGACAAAAGTATGTAAAAACTATCACGCCTTGAACTATTTTTGTTCCCTTTGATTTTGTAACCAGTAACTTGCGCTCATATATTTTCTCGAGCTGTGTAAATCAGCTGTTTGTAGAAGGTTGGGCCTCTAGCGCATGCGCAGTGAGCGACACAAACCTCCAGCAGCTGATTACACATCGCCGGAAGTGACGCAGAAGTCACATTCCTATGGTAGACAACTAAATTTAGAAAACCTTCTCTATCTGAATCATGAAATAAAAATTGGGTTTAGTGTCCCTTTAATGATGCAGATAATTATTTCGGATTGTTTTCGGGCAGGAATGATTTTGAGCTTCAGGAATATCATTGGCAAAAACATTTTTGGATTATGATTACTGGAAAAAGTTCCGAACTTGTTATCGACTGAACATAAGTTCAAGACTATGATCAACCGACCCCAATACAGTATAAGCTTAAAGGGACACTAAACCCAAATTTCTTCTTTCATGATTCAGATAGAGCATGCAACTTTAAGCAACTTTCTAATATACTCCTATTATCAATTTTTCTTCGTTGCAAAGGTATGTGGTATCATTGCACTAGGTCTTGAAGTTTGAAGAACCCTGCTTTTAGGGCATGTAATAAAATGATGCTAATACTCTGTATCTTTAACAGGCAAGGGAGCGTTATTGTAAATTATACTGTTAACCTAGCATTGTCATCAAACGCCTCATCTCCAAGCTTCATCAACAACACAGCTCATAGAATGACGAAAGATATATTGCTTGCTGATCAATCCAATGCGACTCTCTGTAGTAAAAAAGGTAAGAACAAGCATGTTTAACTTAAAGCCATAGATGCCGATTCACCAAGCAGTCAATCAGCCCCAATGCAGCTGTTTACGTGCGAGCCTTCTGGCTCGCCGGAAACAGCAGTTAAGAAGCAGCGGTCTTAAGACCACTCCTCCTTAACTCATCCGTTGCCTGAGGCTGTGGACATCAATCTGCCCAATCCAATACGATTAAGTTGATTGACACCCTCTGCAAGGGGCGGCAATGCACCAGCAGTTCACTAGAACTGCTTGTGCAAAGCTAGATGCTGACAGTGTATGCTGTCGGCATTCAGCGATGTCTGGCGGACAACATACGCTACAGCCAGACATTGATAAATCTGCGCCATAATGTGGCCTCAAATAGCACTGCACTTTCGTGTGTTGAACCAAGGAAAAATGTGTCAGCACTTTGATCCAGTAATGTATTTAGTATGTATGCTGCCTAGGCACTGGTTAAAGGGACGCTCAAGTCAAACTAACCTTTTATGATTGAGAAAGAGCAGCAGTTTTAAGACACTTTCCAAATTTACTTCCATTATGAAATGTTGCTCAGTTTTTTTATATTCACACTTTCTGGGGAGCATGATCCTACTGAGCATGTGCACAAGCTCACATGGTATATATATACTAGTTTGTGATTGGCTGATGTCTGTCACATGATACAGGGGGCCGGAAAATGGGAGATAAAATACATTTGTCAGAAAAAAATCTACTGCTTATTAGAAATTCAGTGTAGGTGTTATTGTATTGTCTTTTTATTATGCACATGTTAATTATGCAATTCTATTGCATTGAGTGGCCCTGGCTCCCCTCCCAAAAAATGAAACCATTTTAGCTTCGCATATTTATCACAACTGGAGTGCAGGAAAGCATAAAAGGTGCACGTGCCCACACTAGACAGCAAAGTATATTTAAAGGGATAGGAAAGGCAACATTAAATTTGCATGATTCGGGTAGAGCATGCACTTTTAAGATACTTTTAAATTCATGTTATTATTTTAAAAAAGAATTGGAAAATAAAATCACTTTCTAATATGCATGTCCCTTCCCAGAATTCCTCACTTGCCTCAAATGCAGAAAACAATATTTATGGCTAGATTCTAAACACTTTGATGCACACTTCAGTGTATTTCAGTTTCTATAGATAGATGGATATCATTATCAATGCTAAATGGGTTCTGTAGTCACACTTATCAGTCTAATAAGTTCACTGCCTAGGAGTTATCTGTGTCTGGAACATAGATACCTAATTTTATATATGTTAGCACTTTTACTATGGTTTCTCAGGATTAAAAGATACACCTTAAATGACCAGTAAATACAGTATATTTGCATAATAAACAAATGCATGATAACAAGACAATGCAATAGCAATTAAGGGACACTGAACCCAATTTTTTTCTTTTGTGATTCAGATAGAGCATGCAATTTTAAGCAACTTTCTAATTTACTCCTATTATCAAATGTTCTTCATTCTCTTGGTATTTTTTATTTGAAAAGCAAGAATGTAAGTTTAGATGCCAGCCCATTTTTGATGAACAACCTGGGTTGTTCTTGGTGATTAGTGGATAAATTCATCCACCTATAAACAAGTGCTGTCCAGGGTTCTAGACTTTCTTTTTCAAATAGAGATAGCAAGAGAATGAAGAAAATTTGATAATATGAGTAAATTAGAAAATTGCTTAAAATTGCATACTCTATCTGAATCATGAAAGAAAAAAATTGGGTTCAGTGTCCCTTTAGTTTGAACTTTACATGAGTAGTAGATTTTTTTTCTGACAAATTTTAGTTATGTCTATTTCTACTTCCCCTGTACCATGTGACAGTCATCAGCCAATCACAATGCATATATGTACATTTTGTGAATTCTTGCACATGATCAGTATTTGCTGGTGACTCAAAAAGTGTAAATATAAAAAGACTGTGCACATTTTGTTAATGGAAGTAAATTGGGAAGTTGTTTAAAATTGCTGCTGTATCGAGGTTCCGGTGGAGGTGGAGCTACACAGGTGCTGCTGAGCAGGTGTGCTGCACAGGTGCTGCTGAGCAGGTGTGTTGCACAGGTGCTGCACAGGTGTGGCTCAGGATTCAGCTCCAGTCCCATACACAGTGGCGGTGGTTTGTTCGCGCCCTACCCCAAGTCTTGGGGTAACAGTCTCGGATAGTCAAGGATTAACTGATCCGGAACCTTCTCCAGTGGTCTGTCATCCCACTGATGGTTGTCAGTTTTTAATTACCTGGACCCTCAACTTTTCCTGCTTTCTTGGTAGTAGCCATACGCTCTCTTACCTTATAGTGGAACATACTACCTTGCCTCTCCCTTGTTACCCCTGCTGATACTTTGGCTGTATGATTAAACAATCTCTCTCCCCCCTGCGTGCCAGCTGACCCCGCCGGACAAAATCTGCAATTCTCTTATTTCAACTTAAGCCTACCCGCTGCCCTGTGTGGGCTCAGCTGCTGAGTCGTACCCCGGCTCCTTTTTTGGTTCTCCTCCCTCCCTCCCTCCCCCAACGGTGCTGCGTGGGAGGGAGCTGGGTCCGGTGTAGGAGCTTTCTGTCTGGCTGGCTGCGGTGTTGGTCCGGTGCTGCTTTTCCCCTCCCACCGGTGCTGCGTGAGGGGAATTAGCTTTGATTACCTCCTGGAAGGACGAACAGGAAGCGGAGGAGCTGACTTCACTCTGGGACAAGCTTTTGTTGGAGACAGTACCTAACAACGGAGATGCGGACGGCTGGCATGCACATAGGGGGTGAGTTTTCTATGGTGATAATATATACCTGACTTACTTGCTGGCTGAATCATCTGATATAATCTTCCAGAGGGGACAAGCTGTGTAACCTGGAGAGAGCTAGGGATATCCTGAAAGGAAAGGATACTAAATAAGACTCTTTAAAAACTTACTGGGATCAAGTGCGGTCACTGACTGAGATTGTTAAAAGGATAATTTTTTTTACTTTCCTAAGATATCAAGGCCATACAGAAAATATGGACTGATTTAAGACTATTCAAGAGAGGATAAGAAAATAGTTGTCTTTTGCGAAGTTACAAAAAGTGAACATTTTTCACATGGCTAAAATGTGTAGTAATTCAACATATAGATGCAGCTAATTATTGATTCTTGATTGTAGCCTTTTTGTTCTTTTTTACTTTTTCTTTTTTCTTTTTTTTCTTCCTTCTTTCTCTTTTTTTCTCTCCTCTATTTTTTTTTTTTTCTGAGGTTCCTGCTCCTTTCTTTTTTTTCAACATATATCACTGTGTCTTAACACTCAGATTATGGCATGAACACACTTTCTGCAAGCATTAGTTTTATTTAAATCTCAAGGTTTATAAAAGCAGTAAGAACAGTTTTTATAATATTGGCCTACGTTGGTAGCATAGCCCAGCAGAGATTTCTATAAAGAGTATAATAACCAACCCCCTTTTTTTTCAATTAAGTCTAGGACGTATATATAAACGGTTCCTGATTATAGGGTTTGAGATCCTTTTTTTGGAGGAGAGGGGAAAAGAGGAGAGGGAGAGGGATAAAGGGGCTCCTTACCCTTACAGCTATGCTATATATTTTAAAAACTAATTTACTGTGAATTTATATGTATAGCTGTCCTTTAGGTCTTTTTAGACCCTCCTGGTCCTACCTAATTTAACAGCCTAACAGACATTCTGTATTAGTGCCTGTGTAGGAAAGACAGGCTAAGAAAACTCCCTACTCTGTTAATTATATGCTGTGGGCTGCTCCTGTATGTTCTTATCCTTAACAACTAACAACTAATTTGACCTATTTAAACTCATGAATTATTAGCTTGTTCTATAAATAAGGTTGCTGATATTTTCTCAATTTATCCAATCTATCCATTTTTCTGGTATTGAATCCTAAGTTTTGTACTGTATCTATATATCTACATCTCAGAATTTAACTTTCTAAGTAGAAATTGCTGCTCTATATATGTCCTGGATGTTGAACTGAAACGATGTGTTCTGGGCTGTTGATTGATTTAAAGATATTGGCTGATTATCTGTTTATGCTTTATAAGAATTAATATCTGTGTTAAGTTTTGGCAAAACTGTTTTGATTTAGATAGTGGGTGTAGCAAGATAAAAAGGGGCTTAGGAGGAAGACATATAAAGGCAGAGAAACAGTTTATAAGACTATGACTTAAACAGTTAAAAAAAGCTGAAATAATTTCTGGGATTTGTTTGCATTAGCCTTTCTTTCTAGAGATTACCCCGTGAACAAGGGTATATCTCTCGCTATCTCTAGACAGCACTAGAGCTTTATTTAAAGTAGAGTAACTAGATTACTTTTACTGGCCCTATTGGCAATATCTTGCTGTGACCCTACTACTACTATTAGACCTGGTGGATCTGATGATATGTCTTTTACATATCTTTTCTCTGGTACTCGCATCCGTGGCCGGACCTCACTGCACAATTAACTAAGTATCACTAGCTTGTTCACTTTCCCCCTCCCCTCCCCCCTTTTCTCCCTTTTTTTTTTTTTTTTTTTTTTTTCTTCTCTCTCTCCCCCTCCCCACTCTTGGTCGTCACCTTCACACACCTATCCCCACATGTCAGCTTGGTAGCGTCTCTCGCTCTCAACTTAAACCCACAAACACCTCTGGTTTTTCACTAACTTTCACAAATTTTTGGCTCAACTTCTTTTTTCTTTTTCCTTTTTTTTTTTTTTTTTTCCCCTTTTTCACAATTCTCTATTATTGGCACATGGATAAATTTTTTCACGTTTCACCTAGAATCCCTTCTCCGGCCATGGCAGCGAGGCAGAGAGATAGGAAAATGAAAGGTAATCAAGAGACAAACATGGACACGCAGTCAGTTCCACTAGTGGCGCAAGAACCTATTAATATGCAAAACCTTGTTGCTAATATATCTGAAGCACTCTCTCCCAAGTTTGAAGCTCTAAGAGCTGAAATTAAACAAGACTTCCTTTCTTTAACACAGGAAGTTCGCCAATTTTCCAATAGACTGCAGGAAGCCGAGCAAAGAGTCTCGGACCTGGAAGATCTAACAATAACGCATAGTTCCAATTTAGAATCTGTGAATACCAATTTACAAAAAATACAGAATAGGCTAGAAGATCTAGAGAATCGCTCTAGGAGAAACAATATAAGAATCATAGGACTCCCAGAAGAACAGCAATATGACAATCTTGTTGACTTTGTATCAGAAACTTTGCCTAAAATTCTAAAATTGCCACCCACTTCATATCCTATTCCAGTGGAGAGAGCGCACAGATTAGGCTCATTCCATGTAGGGAACAAAGCCAGAACTAAACCTAGACCTATTATAGCTAAATTGCTAAATTTCCAAGACAAACTTACCTTACTTCAGCACTATCGTAAACAACAGTCAGTTAAAGTCGGAGGTATCACAATCCTCTTGTTTCAGGACTTTTCTGCTGACACTGCTGCAAAAAGAAGGGAGCTCGCTCCCATCTGCACTAGGTTTATACAGAAAGGATTCCAGGCAACTATAATATTTCCATATAAACTGAAGGTTAAAGTTAATGAAGTTTTTCATTTTTTTGAGGAGGCTCACTTAGCTGAAAGCTTCTACAAAACACTGAATTCCCCGGTCAGATGATATTAGGTTTAAAACATGAAGGTCTCAGATAAAATACAATATGTTGAAATTCTTCTTTTTTTTTGCTCTCCACGTTAGGGGAGAGGGATGGCTGCTCAGATATGAGCCGCAGTTCTTAGATCCCTCCGGTGTGGAGAGGGCATATACTCATTTTGTATCAAAGGAAATGAAGAGGAATCTCTTATTTTTGCCTCTTAAAACTAAGGACCCCCTTCCCCCCCCCCTTTTTTTTTATTTTTTTTTTTATTGTTCTTTCCTCTGCCCCATATTCTCGGAAACATAAATGAGTACAGGCAGTGATAAATGCAAAATTGTGCCATGGAATGTGGGTGGTATATCTACCCCAATTAAGAGGAAGGCAATTCTTACCCAGCTTCGAAAATCCGGACTGACATAGGTTTCATTCAAGAAACTCATTTATCTGCGGAAGAATCTTTGAAGCTTAGGTCAGCCTGGGTGAAGGAAATATATTTTGCACCTAGTGTTAAGAGGAAGAGAGGAGTAGCAGTATTAATTGGGAAAAAAATTGATTCAGAAGTAATACATTTTGAGGCTGACCCAGGGGGGAGATATGTTATGCTGAAAATAAAGATCTCTCAGAGGATGTACACACTGTGCAATACATATGGCCCTAATATACTCAACCCAGATTATTGGACCACTCTTCAATCTAAGCTTTTAGCTTACACGGAAGGGTGCCTGATTATGGGTGGAGATTTCAACATGGCACCACAAAGCCCAATTGACAGATTAAGGCGAGATGTTAAACAACTGAAACAAAAAAAGGATAATTTAGAATCTAAGCTACTTAAAAAAATTATGCAAAATTTATCCTTGCGAGATGTTTGGAGACATCAAAATCCCTCTAGCCAGAGCTTTACTTGCCTTTCGAAGGCGCATAAGACTCTTTCTAGAATTGATTTGTTTTTAATTGATGAACGTATGTTAATGAATGGGGTAAGATCAGACATTCTGTCAATTCTCCTCTCAGATCATGCACCAATTGTTTTGGAGTTCCAGTTTTCTCGCCCACGCCCCGCTCTATCGCGCTTCTTTTTTCCTTATTATTTAATGGCAGAGATAAAATTTAAGAATTGGCTCGTAAATAAGTACAAGGAGTATGTACATTTTAACAAGGAATTTCTGAGTCAGCCTGAATTGTTTTGGGATACTGCGAAGGCAGTAATGAGAGGGGAAATATTGTCATATAGTATTGCCTTACAAAAGAAAATTAGACACAGAGAAAGAGAATCATGCCAATGTCTGACCAATGCTTATAACCAATATCTTCTTGATAAAACTCCATTAAACTGGACGAGATATGTTAAAGCAAAAAATGAAAGGGATACTTTTATATTGTCACAAGAAACACAAAGAGAATTAAGAATGGAAGCCAAGCTATATAGATTTGGGAATAAGTCGGGTAAGATGTTAGCCAAATTAATTAAAAATGAGAAAAAACAACCTGTAATAGATAGTGTGCAAGATAAAGGGTTACAAATTTCAAACTCGGATGACATTCTAAACATATTTTTTGAGTACTATCAAGAGCTGTATTCATATAAAACAAGTGACTCACAGAAATCTTTAGATTTCTGGAGGGACCTCAAACACCCCACAATTACACTTGAAATGTCTAATAATTTAAATGCCCCCATCTCCATAGAGGAAATAGAAAAAACAATATCTGTGCTTTCGCTAAATAAGGCAGCAGGCCCAGATGGTCTCCCTAGTGAGTTTTACAAGATCTTGTCTAGTGAAGCTACCCCACACCTCTGCAATCTTTTCAATAGTTTTTTTGCAAATGGTAACTTGATTCCTTCTTCATTTTCTAGCTCATATACAACCTTGATTTTAAAAGGTGGAAAGGACCCGTCCTGCAAAGAATCTTATAGACCAATTGCTCTCCTAAATTCCGACTATAAAATTCTCACTGCGATTTTAGCACATAGACTCCAAAGGATCTTTTCAGAAATCATACACACTGATCAAGCAGGCTTTTTAAATAACCGTAATTCAGCTGCGAAAATAAGAGAAGCATTGCTTGTGGTAGAATATTTCGAGGCTACTTCTCACCAATACAGCGGGGGGGGAGGGCCTACCTGATCTTGCCATTATCTCCATCGATGCTGAAAAAGCCTTTGACTCCGTATATTATGAACATATTAAAACATCATTAAGACAATTTGGTATTAGGGGGAATTTTTTTGAATTCGTTGGAAATCTCTATAATCAGCCATCTACAAAATTAATAGTAAATAATACCATCTCCCCTTCTATCTCTTTGGGTAGAGGAACAAGGCAGGGCTGCCCTCTCTCCCCGCTTTTATTTAATATTTCCATAGAGCCTCTGGCAATCAAAATTCGCCATCTTTTAGAAGGTATAAAAATTCGTAGCACTGAAATAAAAATCGGTCTATATGCAGACGACCTGCTGCTTTATTTGGCAAACACTAAATTGAATTTACCGAAACTTTTCCAGATACTGGAGCAATTTGGCTCATTCTCTGGCTATAAAGTCAACATGGCTAAGTCAGAGATATACTGGCTCAGGAAAAATAATACCTCCATCCTGAATACTCCTTTTCATCAAGTAACAGATTCCTTTAAATATCTAGGGATTCATATCCCGATAAAAATATCGGATCTATATGCTTTGAATATTCCCCCGGTAATAAAAACAATTAAGGAAAAACTTTTGACTTGGCAAAAACTCCCATTATCACTTTCTGGCAGGATAGCCCTCTTTAAAATGGTTCTCCTTCCAAAACTACTGTACATCCTTCAAAATACACCAATAATTCTCTTAGGAAAGGATATCCGATCGATTAACACCTCTCTTATTCAGTTCCTTTGGCAAAACAAAAGGTCAAAGATCTCTCTTATGAAGCTTTCGCTACCAAGAGAAAGTGGAGGTCTTGCTTTACCTGACATAAGGCTCTATAACCTTTCCTTCTTAGCACGAAATGTAGTGGATTGGATCTCGGTTAATAATTATGTACTGAACAATGATCTTGAGTCTAGTGTATGTCATCCATACTCTTTAGCAGCATTAATACATTTAGAACCTAAAGAAGTTCCAGCAGAAATTAAAAAACTTAAAACTATTTTCAATCCACTCAAAGCTTGGTATAAGATAACGTTTTCCTTATCAATTAATAATAGAGCTTCCTGTATCTTACCCATAATAGGCAACCCTACTTTTCAAGCAGGCTTAGACTCGGAAGTTTTCAGAAAATGGCACACGGCTGGACTAACAAAGGTACTTCAAATTATAGATAAAGAAAGGAAATGTATTAAATCATTCCAGAACTTAAAAATAGATTTTGATCTGTCTAATAAGGACTTTTTTGCATATTTGCAATTAAGGCATTTTGTCCAAGACTTGGTTAAAAAAGTGGGCTGGGAATGGGGACTGGGCACATTGGAGAACTGGCTAGCTTTAACAAGAAATGGTCATTTGTCAATTGCACCGTGTTATCATCTCCTGAGCATAAATAAAGGAGCCTCGATACGGGCAAACTTGGTCGCTTATTGGAATGAATTAATTCCACAAAACAATATTGAAATAAACACTATTCAATTGTCAATTAAGAAAATCTCGCAAGTAACACTATCTGCAACCTGGAGAGAGGCGCACGTCAAACTCCTGCATGGGGCATACTTTACCCCAAAGAGAGGGTTCAAGTGTGCCAACATGGGATTTTGTAAATGTCCAAAATGTTCACTTCAGGCAGCTGACCTAATCCACATGTTTTGGCACTGTCCAAAGATTAAAAACCTATGGGCCAGGGTCGAATACTGGTTCAAGAATGTACTCAAAATAGCTAATCTTTCACTCACATTGTATCAGATAATATTTTGTCTTAAAGAATCTGGTAAGCAGAGCGATGAGAAAGTGGTAATCTCTGGCATTCTTGCTACTAGATATTTAATTTGCAAAAAGTGGAAAAGCTGCACAATTCCAAGTATCTCCGAGATAAAAAACTGCATGAAAAAGCAATGTATTTTAGATCAAAGAAATGCAGACATAAATAATGAGCAAGACATTAAAAGATTTTTTGATAAATGGGCGTTTTTTTTGAGAATTTTTCCCGAATCTGAAATGAACCATATAATCTTTCCATTCAGGAACACAGAAATTGTTTTATTAGGAAACTGGTAAAAATTAAAAGAGAGCTAGTATCTAAGCTGATTTCTTTCTCTTTCCCCACCCCCCCTTTTCTTTTAGGTTTTTTTTTTTTTTTTTTTCCTCTTCCTTCTTTCCTTGATGAGTTGCCTCTCCGCACGGGAGGGGTATGGGTTGGGGGAGGGTTCAGGAGGAGGGGGGTGAAAAACTAAAAAACTCCAAGAAATGTTAATAAGTAAGCTGAATGTGATATATCAATATCTAGCTAAAATATATCTGTATGCATAGCTAAATACAGTATTATAAGAATGAACTTGTGTATAATTTACGGATGATCTTATATGTTCAAAGCTGTTTATATTGTTTTTATTTTTTGTTTTTTATGACCTTTTCTTGGATTACAAATAAAAGTAAAAAAAAAAAAAAATTGCTGCTGTATCTGAGTAATGAAAGTTTAATTTTGACTTGAGCGTCCCTTTAAGAATGATATTTAATATGTCTTATTTCCTAGAAATACTACAATTTATGTTCACTTTTTCTGTTCTTATATTTACTGTTCTTTCCTCAGAACTGCTGTGCTTCAATGCAACCACTTTGGAGATGAGTGTACCAACCTTGAATGAAACTGGTAAGATAAAGAAATGCTTATGAGTTTTTAACAATTGAAACATATAAAAGAGAAGATAGAGAACTTGATGTTTGATAGGTGTGCTTAGCATCATTTTCACTTGCAATAACCAGAGCTGGAGTTATCTAATTGCAAGCTAGGCAGCGTCCTAAGGTTGTATATCTCTCTGGGGTGTGCCTGACCAGTTCCACCCTTCTTAAAGGGACACTGTACTGTAAAATATTCTCTTCTATAATATGTGCAGATTGATCTACTTTACACTTTCCTAGTGTGTTTACAAATAGTCACTTTACCATTATTTTGTCACTTGAAATAGCTGCTTTTTCCTGTAGAAACATTCACCTGAAATAACAATGCCAATACTGACATTTTCTCTACAGAAAAGCTAGTAAACAAAGAGAGACCAAAAATCAATCTTCCAGTGTGGAGTAGGGTTGAAAAAGAAAGGACCCAGCTCATTTGAATGGGTGTTCTTGCAGCTAATATGAATGCAATGCAATATTCACATCTGTTTGCTTAAGTACATTGTTCTTTTAATTATTTGACAAAGTTGTACACTTAGGGGAATACATTTATGAAACTGGGAATAACTCCTGTGGTGCAGGCTTGCTAATTTGAACCTGCAGCTGCAATTTTAGACGTCTGGTTCTAAACGTTCCACAACTACAGAGACGGCGAATTTGAATCACTGTAACTATAGACTGATCAAATTGGGATGATTACCAAGCCCTTATCTTACATGACTGGTTGAACGACAGCAGGGAGAGCAATTAAACTAATTTAAAAAATGTGACTACTTGAATTGAATGTGTTCATTCCATAGGCTTTGCGCTCAAGTGTTATTTAGCATGAAATCTATTATCTGAGACTGAGGGACATTACGCATTCCATGCTTTCTAACATGATTACTATAGTACCAGTTGCATGATAAATATTAACCATTGATTTGTAATTTAAGTGAAAAAAATGCAAGTGTTATTAAGGGGACGAATTATCAAGCTCTGAACGGAGCTTGATGCCCCGTGTTTCTGGGGAACCTTCAGACTCGCCAGAAACACAAGTTATGAAGCAGCGGTCTAAAGACCGCTGCTCCATAACCTGTCCACCTGTTCTGAGTATGCGGACAGACATCGCCGGAAATCAACCCGATCGAATACGATCGGGTTAATTGACACCCCCTATCGGCCGCGAATCTGCAGGGGGCGGTATTACATCAGCAGTTTACAAGAACTGCTGGTGCAATGATAAATGCCGACAGCAAATGCATCTGTATGTATCTGCAATATCGGATCATGTCCACTCGCACATTCTTAAATAGGCCCCTAAATGTGCTTCAAAGCTGCTAACAGTTCAGACTGTGCTTACATTTTTACTTTAGTTTGTTTTGTAAATTTAAAAAAAAAAAAAAAAGAAGGTAGCAAGAGGTATTAATAACTTTAAAATCTTACGCCGAGATTACGAGTTTTGCGGTAACAGGGGTGCGGGGCTAATGAGGCTTTTATTTCTAATGCTACCTTAAGACAACGCTGGTATTACAGGTTTTTTTAAACCTGGCGTTAGCCACAAAAAAGGTGAGCGTAGAGCAAAATTTAGCTCCACATCTCACCTCAATACCAACGTTGCTTACAGTAGCGGTAAGCTGGCTAAACGTGCTCGTGCACGATTTCCCCATAGGAAACAATGGGGCTGAGCTGGCTGGAAAAAAACCTAACACCTGCAAAAAAGCAGCGTCCAGCTTCTAACGCAGCCCCATTGTTTCCTATGGGAAAATAAAAAATATGTCTGCACCTAACACCCTAACATGAACCCAGAGTCTAAATACCCCTAATATTACACTTATTAACCCCTAATCTGCTGCCCCAACACCGCAGCCACCTACATTATAGTTATTAACCCCTAATCTGCCCCCCCAACATGGCCGCAACTATATTAAATTAATTAACCCCTAATCTTCCGCTGCCAACGTCGCCGCCACTATTATAAAGTTATTAACCCCCTAATTTAAATATAATTTAAATACATCTAAATAAAATAACTACAATTAAATAAATTATTCCTATTTAAAACTAAATAATTACCTGTAAAATAAACCATAAGATAGCCACAATATAACTAGTAGTTACATTGCAAATAGCTTATGATTTATTTTTATTTTACTGGCAACTTTGTATTTATTTTAACTAGGTACAATAGTTATTAAATAGTTATTAACTATGTAATAGCTACCTTGCTAAAATAAGTACAAAATTACCTGTAAAATAAATCCTAACCTAAGTTACAATTTCACCTAACACTACACTATCATTAAATAAATTACATAAACTACCTACAATTAATTACAATTAAATTCAATAAATAAACTAAATTACGAAAAAAAATAAACACTAAATTACAGAAAATAAAAAAAATTACAAGAAGTTTAAACTAATTACACCTAATCTAAGCCCCTAATAACAAAAAAGCCCCCCAAAATAATAAAATGCCCTACCCTATTCTAAATTACAAATAGCCCTTTAAAGGGCCTTTTGCGGGGCATTGCCCCAAAGTAATCGGCTCTTTTACCTGTAAAAAAAAGAATACAATACCCCCTAACATTACAACCCACCACCCACACACCCCTACTCTAAAACCCACCAATACCCCCTTAAAAAAAACTAACATTACCCCATTGAAGATCACCCTACCTTGAGCCGTCTTCACCCAGCCAGGTACCAGTGGTCATCCGATCCATCCAGAAGTCTTCATCTGATGGGCCAGAAGAGGACATCCAGACCGGCAGAAGTCTTCATCCTTTCCAGGCAGAAGAGGACATCTGGACCGGGAGAAGGCTTCATCCAAGCGGCATCTTCTATCTTCATCCATCCAACGAGGAACGGCTTCATCTTGAAGACTTCCGGCGTGGAACATCCTTCTAGGCCGACAACTAATGACAAATGAATATTCCTTTAAATGACGTCATCCAAGATGGCATCTCTCGAATTCCGATTGGCTGATAGGATTCTATCAGACAATCGGAATTAAGGTAGGAAAAATCCGATTGGTTGATTTAATCAGCCAATCGGATTGAAGTTCAATCCGATTGGCTGATTGGATCAGCCAATAGAATGCAAGGTCAATTCTATTGGCTGATCCAATCGGAATTCGAGGGACGCCATCTTGGATGACGTCATTTAAAGGAATATTAATTCGTCGTTAGTCGTCGGCCTAGAAGGATGGTCCATGCCGGAGGTCTTCAAGATGGAGCCGTTCCTCGTCGGATGGATGAAGATGCCGCTTGGATGAAGCCTTCTCCCGGTCAAGATGTCCTCTTCTGCCCGGATAGGATGAAGACTTCTGCTGGTCTGGATGTCCTCTTCTGGCCCATCGGATAAAGACTTCTGGACAGATCGGATGACCACTGGTGCCCGGCTGGGTGAAGGTAGGGTGATCTTCAATGGGTTTGGTTTTTTTAAAGGGGTATTGGGTGGGTTTTAGAGTAGGGGTGTGTGGGTGGTGGGTTGTAATGTTGGGGGGGTATTGTATTCTTTTTTTTTACAGGTAAAAGAGCTGATTACTTTGGGGCAATGCCCAGCAAAAGGCCCTTTTAAGGGCTATTTGTAATTTAGTATAGGGTAGGGCATTTTATTATTTTGAGGGGCTTTTTTGTTATTAGGGGGCTTAGATTAGGTTTAATTAGTTTAAACTTCTTGTATTATTTTTTATTTTCTGTAATTTAGTGTTTAATTTTTTTCGTAATTTAGTTTATTGAATTTAATTGTAATTAATTGTAGGTAGTTTATGTAATTAATTTAATGATAGTGTAGTGTTAGGTTTAATTGTAACTTAGGTTAGGATTTATTTTACAGGTAATTTTGTACTTATTTTAGTTAGGTAGTTATTAAATAGTTATTAACTATTTAATAACTATTGTACCTAGTTAAAATAAATACAAAGATGCCTGTGAAATAAATATAAATCCTAAGATAGCTACAATGTAACTATTAGTTATATTGTAGCTATCTTAGGGTTTATTTTATCGGTAAGTATTTAGTTTTAAATAGGAATAATTTATTTAATTTTGTTACATTTATTTATTTTAAATTAAATTATATTTAAGTTAGGGGGGTTAGGGTTAGATTAAGACTTAGGTTAAGGGGTTAATACCTTTAATATAGTAGCGGTGACGTTGGGGGTGGCAGATTAGGGGTTAATAAATGTAAGTAGGTGTCGGCGATGTTAGGGCAGGCAGATTAGGGCTTAATAAAAATTAACTAGTGTTTGCAAGGTGGGAGTGCGGCGGTTTAGGGGTTAATACATTTATTAAAGTGGCGGCGAAATCCGGTCGGCAGATTAGGGGTTAATAAGTGTAGGTAGGTTGCGGCGACATTGGGGGCGGGCAGATTAGAGGTTAATAACTATAATGTAGGTGTCGGCGATGTTAGGGGCAGCAGATTAGGGGTTCATAAGTATAATGTAGGTGGCGGCGATGTCCGGTTGGCAGATTAGGGGTTACATTTTTTTATTATAGTGTTTGCGATGTGGGGGGGCCTCGGTTTAGGGGTTAATAGGTAGTTTATGGGTGTTAGTGTACTTTTTAGCACTTTAGTTAAGAGTTTTATGTTCTGGCGTTAGCCCATAAAACTCTGAACTACTGACTTTTAAATGCGGTAGGAGTCTTGACAGGGGAGGGTCTACCGCTCACTTCTTCCAAGACTTGTAATACCAGCGTTAGGCAAATCCCATAGAAAAGATAGGATACGCAATTGACGTAAGGGGATTTGCGGTAGCCTCGAGTCGCGGAAGAAAATTGAGCGGTAGACCCTTTCCTGCCTGACTCGTAATACCAGCGTTAGATAAAAAGCAGCGTTGGGACCTCTCAACGCTGCTTTTTAAGGCTAACGCCAAACTCATAATCTCGCCGTTAGTTTCTCAATCATGGGAGTGTGGTTGGAACAATTTTAAATTAAAAGGACATTTTACTCCAGAATTATTGTTGTTTAAAAAGATAGATAATCAATTTATTTACCATTCCCCAGTTTTGCATAACCAATACTGTTATATTAATACAGTTTTTACTTCTGTGACTACCTTGTATCTAAGCCTCTGCAGACTGCCTCTTTACTTTAGTTATTTTGACAGACTTGCAGTTTAGCCAATCAATGCATCATATAGTGCTTCAAACACATGCACACTTCTACGTTTACTCCTCTGTTTTTTAACAAAGGATACTAAGATAACAAAGACAATTTTATAATAGAAGTACATTACAAAGTTGTTTAAAATTGCATGCTGTATCTGAATCACGAAAGAAAAAATTGAGGTTTCATGTCCCTTTGAAGTGAATGAAATCAACAAGATAAGAACACACCCCTTCTCATTTATGGTACATAAAATGCATGTTGTTAAAGCTTATGCACAGAAGTCCTTTCATTCCATGTACGTGATAAAAAAAGTAGTTCATTAAAAATTAAATAATATTGTACAAGGGACATATATTTTGTATTTACCTGGGTCACACATATAAACATTGGAGCATGAATTAATCTACAAACAAAACTGAATTAAAAGAAAATAACCAAAATGTCCTTGATTTTCAGAAATGTGTGAAATATTTGCACCACCCGGATTTTCCCAGTATTATTTTGTGAAAGTTACGGATAATGGTTTTATCTGCGCAAGCAGTTGTATTTCTGGGGTACCACATGAGAAGAATTGTCACTATGGAGATTGTAAAATAGAGAAGACGGGGCCTGTCTGCTTGTAAGTTTTGGTCTTAAAGGACCAGCAAATACAGTAGATTTGCATAATCAATAAATGCATGATAAAAAGACAATGCAATAGCGCTTAGGGGTAGATTTAACAAGGAGTTAAGAAGCAGTGGTCGTAAGAACGCTTCTCCTTAACTCATCCACCACCTCTGAGGTGGCAGACTGCAATCATCACGATCAGATATGATCGGGATGATTGACACCCCCTGCTAGCGGCTGATTGGCCGCAAATGTCAGGGGGAGGCATTGCACAAGCATTTAAGCAGAAATGCTTGTGCAATGTTAAATGCAGACTGCGTATGCTGTTGGCATTTAGTGATGCTGGGTGGTTCTGATTCGCTGCAGGAAACATGTACCGCCCGCCATTTGATAAATTGGCCCCATGGAATAAACTTCAAATGAGTTGTAGATTTTTTTCTAATACATTTCAAAGTAATGTCTATTTCCACTCCCCCTCTATCATGTGACAGTCATTAGCCAATCACAAATGCAGATATGTGTATTCTGTGAATTCTTGCACATGCTCAGTAGGAGCTGGTGATTTAAAAAGTGTAAATATAAAAAGACACTGCACATTTTTTTAAAGGAAGTAAATTAGACAGTTGTTTAAAATTGCTGCTCTAACAGAATAATGAGAGTTTAATTTTCACTTGAGTGTCCCTTTAATGTTACAAAAGCAGAACTATAAATGGTAGTAGAGGTTGTAAAATGGGAGAGTTATATATAGGGCAAAGCAATGAGACAGAATAGAAGAGAATAACTAATATAGGAGGTTGAATGAGGTTTTAGAAGTTGGATACAGACTTATTTATCTAAAGACTTCTTGACACATGGAACAGGTTTTAAAAAGTTGTGGGAAATAAAGGGGTGCTAAAGTCAAAATTAAAGTTTAATGTTTCTGATACAGAATGCAATTTTAAAAATGCATTTCAGTTTACTTTTATTATTAAAATATGCACAATCTTTTTATATGCACACTTTCTAAGGCATCGTCTACTACTGAGCATGTGCAAGAGTTCACAGTAGCTATGTATATTCGTTTGTGATTGGCTAATGGTTGTCACATGATATAGGGGGCGGGCAAAACTGTCAGTAAAAAATCTACTACTGATTTGAAATTAAGAGAAAGTGCTATTGCATTGTCTTTCTAATATGCATTTGTGTTTTTTTCAAATCTAGTGTATTTAACAGCCCTTGAAAGAATAAAACTAATTCTCATGAGAGAAATATGGGTGAACTAAATGTGTGTTTTGGTTCTTCTTATCTGCTTTGTTATTAATGCTGTTGGAAGACAGGAAGTCATTATAGGTAGACAGTAAGGGAAAAATAATCACTGACGTGAGAATGGAAAGAAGAGGGATCACTGGAGGGATACAGCTAGGAATTAAAGGTACATTAAACACAAAATAATGTTTTCTTCATTCTCTTGGTATCTTTTGTTGAAAATCAGAGACATAGGGGTAGATTTATGTAAGGTCGATCGGACATGATTCCACTATACACTGTCGGCATTTATCATTGCACAAGCATTTCTAGTTAAATGCTTGCGCAATGCCACCCCTTCTCATATCCCTTTAAGTTACTAAAATAAGACAGGAAGGTAGAGATTGGAAGTAGACAGAAATCATTTGAGGTATAGACAATGGAGAAAGATAGGAAGGGAGTCATTAGAGGTAAATAGGAAGTCAAACAGTAATTTGAGGTAGAAATAAATACATAATTAAATAGGAAGGGTGCAGGATATATACATAGAAGAATGGAGGAGTTGGAGGTTGCCAGGAAGTAATGATTTGAGGTTGACAAGAAGGACTCACTGGGTGTAGACACACATGAAGATATTGTTGTAAATAGAAAGAAGAGGATCTCTGAAGTTAGGATAGAAGGGAATCTTAGTATGGTTTCATATAAGTAATGGCAAATACTTGGAGTTGGAAGGAAGAAGATGTTAGAAATAGGCAGGAACATTAGGATCATTTGAGGTAGATTAGAATTTGAGGTAGATTAGAATTTGAGGTAGATTAGAATGAATGGGTTCACTGGTGATAGGAAGAAGATATTGAGGAAAGAGAGAAACTGGGTTTTCTAAAATAAATAAAGTGTAAAACAGAAAACCTGACCTAGATAGGAAAAAAGAAAACTATTAATGGAAGGGAAGGAGAAGAACAGAAAAACTGGAATGATGTAAAGACAAATGTTTTTATTATTTATTTGGAGAAGGTAGGAATTAGGGATTTTGAGGGACAGAAAAAAACAACAACATATGTGTGGGAATATAGAGAAATCATTTATGGATTGATGTTTATAATTGGGCTTTGTGCTTATGGTTCCCACAGATGCCCTGACAACAACTCGTACTGGTACAGTGGAGAGGACTGTCAGATCCGGATCAGTCGTCCTGGAGTCATTGGTGGTGTTACCGCAGTCCTGGTCCTTCTTCTCCTGCTCATTATCTTCTTGATGCTCTGGTTTTGTCGCTATCGTGAAAAACTTGAAATAAATTCCACGTAAGTCTTTCTGCATTAAAAAAGTTTCTCTTTTACATTAAATATATTCATATTTTTATCACTGCATTAAAGGAATATGAAACCCAAATTTTTTTTCTTTCATAATTCCGATAGAGCAGCAATTTTAATCAACTTTCTAATTTACTTCTGTTATCAAATTTTCTTCATTCTCTTGGTATCTTTATTTATAAAGCAGGAATTTAAGCTAAGGAGCCTGACCATTTTTGCTTAAGCACCTGGGTAGCGATAAATGTAGCCAACAATCAGCAAGCGCTACCCAGAGTGCTGAACCAAAAATGGGCCAGCAACCTAAGCTTAAATTCCTGCTTTTAAAAATAAAGATACCAAAAGAACAAAAAAAAATTTATATAATGGGGCCAAATTATCAAGTGCCGAATGGACCCTGATTCCCATGTTTCCGCGCGAGCCTTCAGGCTCGCTAGAAACAGCAGTTAAGAAGCAGCGGTCTAAGACGGCTGCTTCTTAACTGCGGACATCAATCTGCCCAATCCTATACGATCGGCTGATTGACACCCCCTGCTAGTGGCTGATTGGCTGCAAATCTGCAGGGGGCACATTGCACAAGCAGTTCACAAAGCCCCTTGGAGTAAATTAGAAATTTAGGATAGAAAAAATATATAGATTGCCAAATGGGAGAACGCACAAGCTCACTAAAGAATGAACGATTACCTAACAAGATCGTTCTAAATGTAAAGGAAAATTGGAATAATAGGAGCACCACTCAAAGGAGGCTGAAGTGTGCTAGTGAAATATGCTAATACAGTGTGTTAGTAATATATCTTAGATGATATCATTAGTTGAAGATATCATGAGTAAAAATTTATATATCTAAGGAGATATCATTTGTAAAAGATTGTAGTGGTAAATCTTGAAGATGAACAAAGTGAATTGTGATAAATTGTGATAAATTTGATAAATGTAACAATGTGCTGCAAAGTGCTAAATATACAATTTTAATACAGATATATACTGTATATACAAATGGTGTGATGAGGAGACAGAATACTGTGCTGCAAAGTGCTAAATATACAATTTTAATACAGATATATACTGTATATACAAATGGTGTGATGAGGAGACAGAATACTGTGCTGCAAAGTGCTAACTATACAATTTTAATACAGATATATACTGTATATACAAATGGTGTGATGTGGAGACAGAATACTGTGCTGCAAAGTGCTAACTATACAATTTTAATACAGATATATACTGTATATACAAATGGTGTGATGTGGAGACAGAATACTGTGCTGCAAAGTGCTAACTATACAATTTTAATACAGATAACTGTATGTACAAATAGTCTGATGAGAGGACAGACTAATATAATGATGTATACATACAATTAAAAAAATATATAAAAACGATTGATATGGTTTAAAAAAACAGATAAAGCTTAGAATATATGTTGATAAAAACAATAATTCAGAAACAGCATATTAAGAGCCCCGGGCTCAATTATAGAAAAGACATGTCAGAAAATTTGGCCAATAGTGTCAAATAAAAAAGTACAGGAAAAAGGCTGCAATAAAAAAGTGAAAAAAAATGAATATGAATATATATATATGTTGAAAAAATTTGTATATTGAAGGAATATCCAGTAAAAAAATAGTCCAGTGGTGTGTTAATGATAATGTTGTTTAAATATAATGTCCCAGATGTAAGTTAGTTAATACACAGGGGACTATCTATCAAGCTCCGAACGGACAGTAATCACAAAAATTCAACCCGATCGATTACGACCGGGTTGATTGACACCCCCCTGCTGGCGGCCCATTGGCCGCGAGTCTGCAGAGGGCGGCATTGCACCAGTAGCTCTTGTGAGCTGCTGGCGCAATGTTAAATGCGGAGAGCGTATTGCTCTCCGCATTCAACGATGTCTTGCGGATCTGATCTGCTCTGTCGGATCAGGTCCGCAAGACATTTCTTAAATAGGCCCCATAGAATCCCGGAACTGGTTATAGATATAGTCCCAATGATAGTGAGTTCAGATGAAGAAAGTATATGAGGAATGATTTGAGTCCAGAATGTGTCGTAAATACCTTTGATTGCCTGTAAATAAAGAAAGATATCTTCAACTAATGATATCTTCTAAGGTAAATTAGAAAGTTGCTTAAAATTGCATGTTCTATTTGAATCATAAAAAAAAAATTGGGATTAATATCCTATTAAGTACTTTATTTTATAAAAAATATATATCCCTAGCCCTCCCATCTTGTCTACTATAATTTGAGTAAAGCATTAAGATAACAGACACCTAGATTCCGGCTTTGATCAAGTTTACAAGGTTGTTTGAGAACTAAATAGATTTTCTCTGACAAATAACCTTTTTTATGCAAACATTTTAAGTTTCTTACCTAATTCTAGGTCCAAATTATTAGGTGTTTAGTTTATTTTTGCTAGACAGGTTTTTTTTATGACATTCAAATGGAAGAGCAAACTTTGCCCTTAAAATTCAAATGTTACATTTTTCTTTGTTGAATGCTGCATTCAAATTTAAAATGTAATATTTAATTAAAAAAAATAAAAATTACAAAAATATTATCCTTATATATTTACCTTTACAAACCTTAGAAAACCAACATTTGAATGGTAATTTTGTTGATTCAAATCTGCCGGTTTTACATTGAATTTTACAAACAATATTTGAATGCTTTTCAATAATGTGAAATGTACAATAATAAACATTCAAATTCAGATATAAATAGCCAATGTGAAAGTAAAATGATGGCTGTAGAATTCAACTATTCCTAGGCCAAGACAAAATTCTATTATATAATTCTGATATGAGATAATTAAGGAATCTGTTCCTATTTCAGTTTCAGAGATAGTCAAGCTATGGAAGCAGAACGTGCACTGGAGGGAACAGAGATGTACCAGCCAAATAAATCTTTTGTGCAAAATCATCCACTGAAGGTGAAAATATTGTGCATAGCTATATAATACTAGTGAACACTACAATTTCACTCATAGTTGTAAAACATCCTACAAATGTTATTGAGAATTATATAACTTACAGGTTATAAAAGTGATATAAAAAAACCCACAAGCTTCTACTTAATGTACACACAGTGATAAACACCTCACAAGTCTCTACTTCATGTACACACAGTGATAAAAACCTCACAAGTCTCTACTTCATGTACACACAGTGATAGAAACCTCACAAGTCTCTACTTCATGTACACACAGTGATAAAAACCTCACAAGTCTCTACTTCATGTACACACAGTGATAGAAACCTCACAAGTCACTGCTTCATGTACACAGAGTAATAGAAAACTCACAAGTCTCTACTTCATGTACACACAGTGATAGAAACCTCACAAGTCTCTACTTCATGTACACACAGTGATAGAAACCTCACAAGTCTCTACTTCATATACACACAGTGATAGAAACATCACAAGTCTCTATTTCATGTACACACAGTGATAGAAACCTCACAAGTCTCTATTTCATGTACACACAGTGATAGAAACCTCACAAGTCTCTGCTTCATGTACACACAGTGATAGAAACCTCACAAGTCTCTACTTCGTGTACACACAGTGATAGAAACCTCACAAGTCTCTACTTCATGTACACAGAGTGATAGAAACCTCACAAGTCTCTACTTCATGTACACAGAGTAATAGAAAACTCACAAGTCTCTACTTCATGTACACACAGTGATAGAAACCTCACAAGTCTCTACTTCATGTACACACAGTGATAGACACCTCACAAGTCTCTACTTCATGTACACACAGTGATAGAAATCTCACAAGTCTCTATTTCATGTACACACAGTGATAGAAACCTCACAAGTCTCTATTTCATGTACACACAGTGATAGAAACCTCACAAGTCTCTGCTTCATGTACACACAGTGATAGAAACCTCACAAGTCTCTACTTCATGTACACACCGTGATAGAAACCTCACAAGTCTCTACCTCCTGTACACACAGTGATAGAAACCTCACAAGTCTCTACTTCATGTACACACAGTGATAGAAACCTCACAATTATCTACGTCATGTACACGCAGTGATAGAAAGCTCACAAGTCTCTACTTCATGTGCACACAGTGATAGAAACCTCACAAGTCACTACTTCATATACACACAGTGATAGAAACCTCACACGTCTCTACTTCATGTACACACAGTGATAGAAACCTCACAAGTCTATACTTCTTGTACACACGGTGATATAAACCTCACAAGTCTCTACTTCATGTACACACAGTGATAGAAACCTCACAAGTCTCTACTTCATGTACACACAGTGATAGACACCTCACAAGTCTCTACTTCATGTACACACAGTGATAGAAACCTCACAAGTCTCTACTTCATGTACACACAGTGATAGAAACCTCACAAGTCTCTACTACATGTATACACAGTGATAGAAACCTCACAAGTCACTACTTCATGTACACACAGTGATAGAAACCTCACAAGTCTCTGCTTCATGTACACACAGTGATAGAAACCTCACAAGTCACTACTTCATGTACACACAGTGATAGAAACCTCACAAGTCTCTACTTCATGTACACACAGTGATAGAAACCTCACAAGTCTACTTCATGTACACAAAGTGATATCAACCTCACAAGTCTCTACCTCATGTACACACAGTGATAGAAACCTCCCAAGTCACTACTTCATGTACACACAGTGATAGAAACCTCCCAAATCACTACTTCATGTACACACATTGATAGAAACCTCACAAGTCTCTACTTCATGTACACACAGTAATAGAAACCTCACAAGTCTCTGCGTCATGTACACACAGTGAGATAAATCTTACATGCCTCTACTTCATGTACACACATTGATAGAAACCTCACAAGTCTATACATCATGTACACACAGTGATAGAAAACTCACAAGTCTCTACTTCATGTACACACAGTGATAGAAACCTCACAAGTCTCTACTTCATGTACACACAGTGATAGAAACCTCACAAGTCTCTACCTCCTGTACACACAGTGATAGAAACCTCACAAGTCTCTACTTCATGTACACACAGTGATAGAAACCTCACAAGTCTCTACTTCATGTACACACAGTGATAGAAACCTCACAAGTCTCTACCTCCTGTACACACAGTGATAGAAACCTCACAAGTCTCTACTTCATGTACACACAGTGATAGAAACCTCACAAGTCTCTACATCTTGCACACACAGTGATAGAAACCTCACAAGTCTCTACCTCCTGTACACACAGTGATAGAAACCTCACAAGTCTCTACTTCATGTACACACAGTAATAGAAACCTCACAAGTCTCTGCGTCATGTACACACAGTGAGATAAATCTTACATGCCTCTACTTCATGTATACACAGTGATAGAAACCTCACAAGTCTCTACTTCATGTACACACAGTGATAGAAACCTCACAAGTCTCTACTTCATGTACACACAGTGATAGAAACCTCACAAGTCTCTGCTTCATGTACACACAGTGATAGAAACCTCACAAGTGTCTACTTTATGTACGCACAATGATAGAAACCTCACAAGTGTCTACTTTATGTACGCACAGTGATAGAAACCTCACAAGTGTCTACTTTATGTACACACAGGGATATAAACCTCACAAGTCTCTACTTTATGTACACACAGTGATAGAAACCTCACAAGTCACTACTTCATGTACACACAGTGATAGAAACCTCACAAGTCTCTACTTCATGTACACACATTTATAGAAACCTCACAAGTCTCTGCTTCATGTACACACAGTGATAAAAACCTCACAAGTCACTGCTTCATGTACACAGAGTGATAGAAACCTCACAAGTTGCTACTTCATGTACACACAAGTCTCTACTTCATGTACACACAGTGATCGAAACCTCACAAGTCTCTGCGTCATGTACACACAGTGAGATAAATCTTACATGCCTCTACTTCATGTACACACATTGATAGAAACCTCACAAGTCTATACATCATGTACACACAGTGATAGAAACCTCACAAGTCTCTACTTCATGTACACACAGTGATAGAAACCTCACAAGTCTCTACTTCATGTACACACAGTGATAGAAACCTCACAAGTCTCTACCTCCTGTACACACAGTGATAGAAACCTCACAAGTCTCTACTTCATGTACACACAGTGATAGAAACCTCACAAGTCTCTACTTCATGTACACACAGTGATAGAAACCTCACAAGTCTCTACCTCCTGTACACACAGTGATAGAAACCTCACAAGTCTCTACTTCATGTACACACAGTGATAGAAACCTCACAAGTCTCTACATCTTGCACACACAGTGATAGAAACCTCACAAGTCTCTACCTCCTGTACACACAGTGATAGAAACCTCACAAGTCTCTACTTCATGTACACACAGTAATAGAAACCTCACAAGTCTCTGCGTCATGTACACACAGTGAGATAAATCTTACATGCCTCTACTTCATGTATACACAGTGATAGAAACCTCACAAGTCTCTACTTCATGTACACACAGTGATAGAAACCTCACAAGTCTCTACTTCATGTACACACAGTGATAGAAACCTCACAAGTCTCTGCTTCATGTACACACAGTGATAGAAACCTCACAAGTGTCTACTTTATGTACGCACAATGATAGAAACCTCACAAGTGTCTACTTTATGTACGCACAGTGATAGAAACCTCACAAGTGTCTACTTTATGTACACACAGGGATATAAACCTCACAAGTCTCTACTTTATGTACACACAGTGATAGAAACCTCACAAGTCACTACTTCATGTACACACAGTGATAGAAACCTCACAAGTCTCTACTTCATGTACACACATTGATAGAAACCTCCCAAATCACTACTTCATGTACACACATTGATAGAAACCTCACAAGTCTCTACTTCATGTACACACAGTAATAGAAACCTCACAAGTCTCTGCGTCATGTACACACAGTGAGATAAATCTTACATGCCTCTACTTCATGTACACACATTGATAGAAACCTCACAAGTCTATACATCATGTACACACAGTGATAGAAACCTCACAAGTCTCTACTTCATGTACACACAGTGATAGAAACCTCACAAGTCTCTACTTCATGTACACACAGTGATAGAAACCTCACAAGTCTCTACCTCCTGTACACACAGTGATAGAAACCTCACAAGTCTCTACTTCATGTACACACAGTGATAGAAACCTCACAAGTCTCTACTTCATGTACACACAGTGATAGAAACCTCACAAGTCTCTACCTCCTGTACACACAGTGATAGAAACCTCACAAGTCTCTACTTCATGTACACACAGTGATAGAAACCTCACAAGTCTCTACATCTTGCACACACAGTGATAGAAACCTCACAAGTCTCTACCTCCTGTACACACAGTGATAGAAACCTCACAAGTCTCTACTTCATGTACACACAGTGAGATAAATCTTACATGCCTCTACTTCATGTATACACAGTGATAGAAACCTCACAAGTCTCTACTTCATGTACACACAGTGATAGAAACCTCACAAGTCTCTACTTCATGTACACACAGTGATAGAAACCTCACAAGTCTCTGCTTCATGTACACACAGTGATAGAAACCTCACAAGTGTCTACTTTATGTACGCACAATGATAGAAACCTCACAAGTGTCTACTTTATGTACGCACAGTGATAGAAACCTCACAAGTGTCTACTTTATGTACACACAGGGATATAAACCTCACAAGTCTCTACTTTATGTACACACAGTGATAGAAACCTCACAAGTCACTACTTCATGTACACACAGTGATAGAAACCTCACAAGTCTCTACTTCATGTACACACATTTATAGAAACCTCACAAGTCTCTGCTTCATGTACACACAGTGATAAAAACCTCACAAGTTACTGCTTCATGTACACAGAGTGATAGAAACCTCACAAGTTGCTACTTCATGTACACACAAGTCTCTACTTCATGTACACACAGTGATCGAAACCTCACAAGTCTCTACTTCATGTACACACAGTGACAGAAACCTCACAAGTCACTACTTCATGTACTTACAGTGATATAAACCTCACAAGTCTCTACTTCATGAACACACTATTATAGAAACCTCACAAGTCTCTACTTCATGTACACACAGTGATAGAAACCTCATAAGTCTTTACTTCATGTACACACAGTGATAGAAACCTCACAAGTCTTTACTTCATGTACACACAGTGATAGAAACCTCACAAGTCTCTACTTCATGTACACACAGTGATAAAAACCTCAAAAATCTCTACTTCATATACACACAGTGATAGAAACCTCACAAGTATCTACTTCATGTACACACAGTGATATAAACCTCACAAATCTCTACTTCATGTGCACACAGTGATAGAAACCTCACAAGTCTCTACTTCATGTGCACACAGTGATAGAAACCTCACAAGTCTCTACTTCATGTGCACACAGTGATAGTAACCTCACAAGTCTCTACTTCATGTACACACAGTGATAGTAACCTCACAAGTCTCTACTTCATGTACACACAGTGATAGAAACCTCACAAGTCTCTACTTCATGTACACACAGTGATAGAAACCTCACAAGTCACTACTTTATGTACACACAGTGATATAAACCTCACAAGTCACTACTTTATGTACACACAGTGATATAAACCTCACAAGTCTCTACTTCATGTACACACAGTGATATAAACCTCACAAGTCACTACTTTATGTACACACAGTGATATAAACCTCACAAGTCTCTACTTCACGTACACACAGTGATAGAAACCTCACAAGTCTCTACTTCATGTACAAACAGTGATAAAAAACCTCACAAGTCACTGCTTAAACCTCACAAGTCACATGTGTCTTTATCTTATATCTGTAGGTATAATCAGATCTCATTACTTTATCACACTGTGTACATATACATGTGTCTTTATGTTATATATGTAGGTATAATCAGATCTTATTACTTTATCACACTGTGTACATATACATGTGTCTGTATCTTATATCTGTAGATATAATCAGATCTCATTACTTTATCACATTGTGTACATATACATGTGTCTTTATCTTATATCTGTAGGTATAATCAGATCTCATTACTTTATCACTCTGTGTACATATACATGTGTCTCTATCTTATATCTGTAGATATAATCAGATCTCATTACTTTATCCCATTGTGTACATATACCTGCTTCTTTATCTTATATCTGTCCATAAAACAATCACCAGTACTTGGAGAGAACAATGGCAAAATCAACATTGTATTACCTTATCTCTGCTATATCCCACTGGGAGTTTAATTTATTTTGCTGGCTGTGTTTACAAAGCTTATCTATAGCTTGGACCTGCGGCCACAATAGGTGTGGTATCCCCATAGGTGGGGATACCACATGCTAAATCAACTATTTCAAATGCCAATATAAGGGTAAAGTAGCTACTTGTAAAAAATTTAATACACTCCAGAAGGTAAAGTAGATCATTGGGAACAAATTAAAGGGGAGAACATTTTTTAGTAAACTGATCCTTTTAAATTACAGGAAAATTGTCAAAATAAATAATCCTATATTATAAAAGACAAGAGTTTGTCTGAAGCCGTCATGCGCAGTTCAGACAAACTCTTGCAGCTGATCGCACGCGCACCCACCCGACAGCAGCGCGAGGACCCGGCAGCACAGCTGATCGCGCGCGCAGGGGAGGGGAGAGAGAGGGAGAGAGAGGGAGAGAGAGGGAGAGAGAGAGAGAGAGAGAGAGAGAGAGAGAATGAATTAAATATAACACAACACGGCCCGTGTGAACGGGCTTTAGGACTAGTATAAGTATATTGCAAAATTGTTTTACTTCACATAAATAAAACATTTTATACTAAAACCTTAAAGGGACAATAAACACTTTGAGATTATAATATAAAATGATAATATATATATATATATATATATATATATATATATATATATATATATATATATATACTCTACAATACTTTCATCATTTATTTTTCCCCCTTTTCCTGTAATTCCATTCTGAAATTGTGAGTTAATGAAGCAAATTTTATAATTGCAGTAAGTTGGAAAAATGAGGCCAATTAAAAAAACAACAAAAAAACACACCAACAAAGTATTGGTTGTATTACTGACTGCACATCACTTTGCTTTTCCAGATTACAACAAAAAGACCAGAAGTGATACCTCCACGATAAACGGACATTAACTTTCCCTGGCTTCATCAGGAAGTGACATCATGTCTCAGCAGATGTGATGTCATTGCACAGAAACGTGATGTCATGCTGTATATGAAGGAGGTTTAATTAATACATAAGGCAGATCATTATGTTACACGTATATAGTAATACTAATATTTATATAATCAACCTCTTGATAACAGTATGAAAGAATATATAATGATACTAAGTATTTATTTAACCCCTTAATGACCACAACACTTTTTCATTTTCTGTCCGTTTGGGACCAAGGCTATTTTTACATTCTTGCGGTGTTTGCGTTTAGCTGTAATTTTCTTCTTACTCATTTACTGTACCCACACATATTATATACCTTTTTTCTCGCCATTAAATGGACTTTCTAAAGATACCATTATTTTCATCATATCCTATAATTTACTATAAAAAAAATATAAAATATGAGAAAAAATGGAAAAAAACACACTTTTTCTAACTTTGACCCCCAAAATCTGTTACATATCTACAACCATCAAAAAACACCCATGCTAAATAGTTTCTAAATTTTGTCCTGAGTTTAGAAATATCCAATGTTTACATGTTCTTTGCTTTTTTTGCAAGTTATAGGGCCATAAATACAAGTAGCACTTTGCTATTTCCAAACCATTTTTTTTTCAAAATTAGCGCTAGTTACATTAGAACACTAATATCTTTCAGGAATCCCTAAATATCCCTTGACATGTATATATTTTTTTTAGTAGACATCCCAAAGTATTGATCTAGGCCCATTTTGGAATATTTCATGCCACCATTTCACCGCCAAATGCGATCAAATACAAAAAATTGTTCACTTTTTCATAAATTTTTTCACAAACTTTCGGTTTCTCACTGAAATTATTTACAAACAACTTGTGCAATTATGGCATAAATGGTTGTAAATTCTTCTCTGGGATCCCCTTTGTTCAGAAATAGCAGACATATATGGCTTTGGCGTTGCTTTTTGGTAATTAGAAGACCGCTAAATGCCACTGCGCACCACAAGTGTATTATGCCCAGCAGTTAAGGGGTTAATTAGGGAGCTTTTAGGGAGCTTGTAGGGTTAATTTTAGCTTTAGTGTAGTGTAGTAGACAACCCCAAGTATTGATCTAGGCCCATTTTGGTATATTTCATGCCACTATTTCACCGCCAAATGCGATCAAATTAAAAAAAACGTTAAATTTTTCACAATTTTAGGTTTCTCACTGAAATCATTTACAAACAGCTTGTGCAATTATGGCACAAATGGTTGTAAATGCTTCTCTGGGATCCCCTTTGTTCAGAAATAGCAGCCATATATGGCTTTGGCATTGCTTTTTGGTAATTAGAAGGCAGCTAAATGCCGCTGCGCACCACACGTGTATTATGCCCAGCAGTGCAGGGGTTAATTAGGGAGCTTGTAGGGAGCTTGTATGGTTAATTTTAGCTTTAGTGTAGTGTAGTAGACAACCCAAAGTATTGATCTAGGCCCATTTTGGTATATTTCATGCCACCATTTTACCGCCAAATGCGATCAAATTAAAAAAAAAAGTTAAATTTTTCACAATTTTAGGTTTCTCACTGAAATCATTTACAAACAGCTTGTGCAATTATGGCACAAATGGTTGTAAATGCTTCTCTGGGATCCCCTTTGTTTAGAAATAGCAGACATATATGACTTTGGCGTTGCTTTCTGGTAATTAGAAGGCCGCTAAATGCTGCTGCGCCTCACACGTGTATTATGGCAAGCAGTGAAGGGGTTAATTAGGGAGTTTGTAGGGAACTTGCAGGGTTAATTTTAGCTTTAGTGTAGAGATCAGCCTCCCAACTGACACATCCCACCCCCTGATCCCTCCCAAACAGCTCCCTTCCCTCCCCCACCCCACAATTGTCCCCGCCATCTTAAGTACTGGCAGAAAGTCTGCCAGTACTAAAATAAAAGGGTTTTTTTAGCATATTTACATATGCTACTGTGTAGGATCCCCCCCTTAGCCCCCAACCTCCCTGATCCCCCCCAAAAACACTCTCTAACCCTCCCCTCTGCCTTATTGGGGGCCATCTTGGGTAAGGCAGCTGTCTGCCAGTACCCAGTTTGCAAAAAAATATGTTTTTTTTTATTTTTTGCCCAGTTTTTCTGTAGTGTAGCTTCCCCCTCCCCACAGACCAACCCCCACTACCTAACTGATGTGTTTTGTATCCGATTTGTTTATTTTTATACAATATTTTTTCATTTTCCTACACTTTTTTTTCTGTAGTGTAGCAGTTCCCACCCGCTCCCTCCCCGTGCAGCGCCCGCCCTCCCGTGCACGTGCGCGCGTCAGTGAGCACCCCCTGGCATCCCCGCCCACAATCCCGCCCCCCTCCACATCACGAGGGCCATCAATGGCCGCCACCCGCCACCCGGTGCAGAGAGGGCCACAGAATGGCTCTCTCTGCACCGGATGGCTTAAAAAGGTTATTGCAGGATGGAGGCATCACTGCAATAACCGAAAAGCAGCTGGAAGCGAGCAGGATCGCTTCCAGCTGCTTTCCACACCGAGGACATGCAGGGTACGTCCTCAGGCGTTAACTGCCTTTTTTTTGAGGACGTACCCTGCACGTCCTCGGTCGTTAAGGGGTTAATGATATAAAGTGATCTATGTACCAATGAAAAATGTACAGTATTGTACTATATGGTGATGCTCGACCCCCTGCAATCTGGCTTCCGTCCCCAACACTCAACTGCCCTCACCAAGGTTACTAACAATCTTCTTTCTGCTAAAAACAAAGACCATCCCCTTCTCCTACAGACTCTCAGCTCTCTTGGGGTCTGTGACACTGCCCTCTCCTGGATTCACTCTTATCTCTCTAACAGATCCTTCTCCGTCTCTTCTGCTGGTGACTCCTCCTCTCTTTTGCCTCTGTCTGTTGGAGTACCTCAAGGCTCTGTCCTGGGTCCTCTAGTCTTCTCTATTTACACTTCTTCACTGGGTAAACTTATCAACAGCTATGGCTTCAGCTATCATCTCTATGCTGATGATACCCAGATCTACCTTTCCACCCCTGCACTCTCTCCTTCTGTCAATTCTTACATCAGCAACTGCTTATCTGGCATTTCCTCCTGGATGGCCTCTCACCACCTAAGTATAAACATGTCCAAGACCGAACTACTTCTAATTCCCCCTTCTAACTCTACTCCAGTTTCTAATTTTTCCATCACGGTTGGCGGCACCACTATCTCCCCATCACCCCAAGTCTGCTGCCTTGGAGTCACACTTGACTCAAATCTGTCCTTCATTTCCCACATCCAATTGCTCTCTTCATCCTGCCGCAACCACCTACGCAATATCTCCAAAATTCGTCCGTTTCTAAGTGCTGAAACTACTAAACAGCTAATTCACTCCCTGGTAATTTCCCGACTTGACTACTGTAACAACTTACTAACTGGCCTACCTCTCTCCCGCCTCTCTCCCCTCCAATCCATCCTAAATGCATCTGCCAAGCTAATCCACCTCTCTCAACGCTCTGTTTCTGCTGCACCTCTCTGTGAGTCCCTTCACTGGCTCCCCATTCACAACAGAGTTAAATTCAAAATTTTCACCCTGACCTACAAAGCCCTCACCAATGCTGCCCCACCCTACCTGTCCTCACTTATCAACAAATACACTCCTGCCCGCCCCCTAAGATCCAACAACGACCTGCTTCTTGCATCCTCTACCATCACCTCCTCTCATGCTAGACTACAGGACTTCTCTCGTGCGGCACCAACCCTCTGGAACGCACTTCCTGGAGCTGTCAGACTTTCCCCTAACCTCTCCTCCTTTAAACGTTCCCTAAAGACCTTTCTGTTCAGGGAAGCTTATCACCTGACTCAGTAACAAATTAATTTCACTTACCTAAAAGTTGCCCCCTATCTCCTCACTAATATCATTCTCACCTTTGCAGTCCCCACCTCCTGTTTCCCATCCTTCTACCCATCTAGATTGTAAGTTCTCACGGGAATAGGGCCCTCAATTCCCCCTGTTTTTGTATGTAAAATGTTGTCTTATCGTATTGTTTCTCCATTGTACTGTTATCCTTGTACCCATGGGCAGCGCTGCGGAATCTGTTGGTGCTTTATAAATAAAGAATAATAATAATAATAATACTAAAATGCTGAGAATTTTTTTATCCTGAAGATAAATATTTTGCACTTTACATTGATAGGGCACACCTTTACATTGGTAATGATCATTCTACTGCCTATAAAATATCTCCCTATTAAAGGGATAGTATAGTCAAAATTAAACTTTCATGATTCAGACAGAGCATGCAATTTTAAGCAACTTTCTAATTTACTCCTATTATCAATTTTTCTTCGTTCTCTTTGAATGTAAGCTTACAAGCTGGCCCATTTTTGGTTCAGCACCTGGGTAGCGCTTGCTGATTGGTGGCTAAATTTAGACACCAATCAGAAAGTGCTACCCAGGTTCTGACCAAAAATTGGCCGGCTCCTATGCTTACATTTTTATTTTTTCAAACAAAGATACCAAGAGAATGAAAAAAAATTGATAATAGGAGTAAATTAGAAAGTTGCTTACAATTGCATGCTCTATCTAAATCATGAAAGTTTAATTTTGACTAGACTATTTCTTTAAATGAATTAAATGAATGCACTAGGTAATGATGAGTAGCAACACATAATTTATAAATATTCTGAATTGCATCTTTACCGTCAGTATCAACGCAGATAATAAATATGACACACTTTATAATTTATATCTATATAAGAATAAAGAACATGCACTTGCATTATTAAGTTTACATATGTAATGCTAATATGTTTTTTATAAATTATTTATATATTTCTGAAAATGTATAAAAATGACTAGAGTTTAAGTTCTCAATCAAACATTAAAAAGCAAGGGAATTATTAACGTAAACTGACCCCACCCTGGGTGCCTTACTTGACACACTAGTGACCTCGCCTATGACATCATCAATGGCATCAGTATAGCATAATCTATGACATCATTCTACAAATCAGAAAAAAATGTTTCTAAAAGTATAACAGACTCACAGCCACCACACCCTCACAGTGATCTCCCCTTTTTAACCCTATTTTCTTCACCCTAGCCCATATCCTCATCTCCTCATACCTCCCTCTCATTTCCTCTCCCTCACACACAGCCTTGGCTTCTGTGTTGCCCCTTATTTGAGCCACATCTACATCAAACCAGCACTTGATGACCCTCAATTACCCTAATATGTACCTCTAACCCTCTCAGTTACCCTTCTTTTCCAACAGTAGTCTATTTTTAACCCCTCTTCCTTTTCCTCATACAGACTCCTCCTCATTATTTCCTTTAATCACAGTCTTTTTTACCCTCTGTCTCCTCATCCTCAAAGCGGCCTTAGACACATCACCCTTTACCCTTGTCCTCATTCCTCACACACACAGACGTAGCCTCTTCTAACCGCTTGATTTCCTTCTACAGTAATCCGTGCTTACTTTTCAGCCTCATCTTACCTCCTACAGCATTTCCCCCCTAACACAGAGCATCCTCCTGACCTCTTACACATATCATACATAATCCCTTCTTGCCCTCTCAGCTCACAGTTAAAGGTACATGAAAACCCAAATGTTTTCTTTCATGATTCAAATAGAGAATACAATTTTAAACAACTTTCTAATTTACTTCTGTTATCTAATCTGTTTCATTCTCTTGGTATCATTTGTTGAAGGAACAGCAATGCACTACTAGTTTCTAACTGAACACATGGGTGAGCCAATCACATTCAATATATATATGCAGCCACCAATCAACAGCTAGAACCTAGTTTCTCTGCTGCTCATGAACTTGGATAGATAAACCTTTCAGCAAATGATAACAAGAGAAGGAAGCAAATTAAATAATAGAAGTAAATTGGAAAGTTGTTTAAAATTGTATTCTCTATCTGAATCATGAAATAAAAATTTTGGGTTTCATGTCCCTTTAACTCAATACAGTCAATACAAACTCTTTACATGCTTTTTTTTTTCTCTAAAGGAAACATGCATACAATTCTACACATTGATGTATATGGTGGTACACTTGATTACATCATAGGTGATCTCATAAACAATATTGTACAATGTAATCTGAGATACCATAGCAACACATTTTTTCACTATAATTTCTCCACTGTGTAAGATGTTGTCATGGGTTATGTCATTATTGATGCCATTGACAATGTCATAGGTGATGTCATTGATGATTTAGAAAATATAGTTTCTCTGATCTGTAGGATGATGTCATGGGTTAGATCACTATTGATGATATTGATGAAGTCATAGGTGATATCACTAGTGATGTTATTAATGATGTCATAAACATTGTCATGTTTGATGTAATCAGTGATGTCATTGATGATGTCATGCAAAGACCCAAGGTGGGGGCAGTTTAAGTTTGGAAATTGTCTTGATTTTTAACATTTAACTGAGCACTTAATCTCTAGGCATTAACATAAGTTTTTTTGCCAATTAATTAACTTTTTTAAATTTATTGAAAACAAAATTCACACACATATGCACCAAGGATATTTGTATAAACATATAAAAAAAATACCGACAGGATAAGAATGACCAAAAAACCTGAATTTATGTTTACCTGATAAATTCCTTTCTTTCACGAATGGTGAGGGTCCATGAGTCTGAGATTCAACTACTGACCACTAGGAGGAGGCAAAAATACCACAAACACCAAGGGGAGAAAAACGAATAACAAAAGCAGGGGCTAAAGAGGTGCAAATTAAAACTGCTGCGAAAGAGAAAAATCATAAATATACAATCTTAAAATAAGTAAAAATACACGTCTAAGGACACAACAGAAGATTAGTACAATCATGCTTATACATACATATTATAACATTATACTATACAGTACATATACCTTACATAATGTATTCACTTATATCATAAACCAAGGGTCGACAAATCTTTATGTTTTAAATTTAGGAGCCAGTAAGAATATTTAGGAGCTGGACATATTTTCTAGGAGCCAGACAGTGGTATTTGTAAATAGATCTAAGGAGAATAACCCAAAAAGTTAGGAGCCAGGGGTAAAATTCTAGGAGCCAGTGGCTATCTGGCTCCTGGGTTTGTCGAGCCCTCACAACCCCCCAGCTCCTATAGGTGTATTATGTTTCATTCAATATTGTATTGTAAGAACAGGGGTTGAGTGTCTGTTGACACATGTAAATGGTATTGTCATACAGTACCTTCAATGTAGGTGGCGATGCTGCTTTGGATATATCGCCCGTATCAGAGAAGTATCATCACCCACTGCAATGTATGGTAACATGCCTCTCGGCAATGCTGCCTTTAAATAGCATTGTCGTTCCTTTTTTAATATTTTGCTGGCTTTCTCGACATTGCAATGGATCCCTTTTGAATATCTTGCTGATTCATGGCACTTTCAATCATTTGGGCCTAAGGATGCCATAAACCCACCTATGGCACACTACACCCACAGAACACATATAACCCGAACCCCACCTTACATGGTCCTGCCCATGACACACCCAAGAGCTTGATTATAGTTGTCCATGACTCAGGCCAAGCCTCCAGTCCTGGATGGAAATATTGTTAGGTATACAACAAGGTTTTGCTTTGCAACAAATCTATGGGGCCTATTTATTAATGTGCGAGCGGACATGATACGATGTAGCGTATCATGTCCGCCGCACATCGATAAATGCCGACAGCATACGCTGTCAGCATTTATCATTGCACCAGCAGTTCTTGTGTACTGCTGGTGCAATGCCGCCCCCTGCAGATTTGCAGACAATCGGTCGCTAGCAGGGGGTGTCAATCAGCCTGATCATATTCAATCGGGTTGATTTCTGTCCGCGGCTTCAGAGCAGGCGGACAAGTTATGGAGCAGCAGTCTTTAGACCGCTGCTTCATAACTTCTGTTTCCAGCGAGCCTTCAGGCATTAAGGGGCTTGATAAATTGGCCCCCATCACTCTTATTTGACAACTTGCATAGAAATTAGCCTTTAGAATCTGACAATAAAAATTCCTTATGATGACAGAAGGAAAAAAATAATCATCAAGAGATTTCTCTATTGAAAACGTAAATATTTAGTCCAAAATCCAGATGAGGATTAAATTCACCACTGCTATTAAAATAATGAGTAATATAGCAATCAACAGCATAGACACTTAGCGCAAAATGATCCATGGTACAATATAAATATTACAACTGATATGATGGCTGTAAAATAAAATAAAAAAAATAAATAAAATAGAAGCGCTCATTATAAAAAAACAAACAAACAGGTGGATGATATATACAAAACAGAAGGCAACAATCAGGTGTTGCTGAAAAAAACTTCATATTACAAAGAAAAAAAACATGTTTCTTTAAGGTAATTGGCAAGAGTCCATGAGCTAGTGACGTATGGGATATACATTCCTACCAGGAGGGGCAAAGTTTCCCAAACCTCAAAATGCCTATAAATACAACCCCTCACCACACCCACAATTCAGTTTTACAAACTTTGCCTCCTATGGAGGTGGTGAAGTAAGATTGTGCTAATATTTCTACGTTGATATGCGCTTCTCAGCATTTTGAAGCCCGGTTCCTCTCAGAGTACAGTGAATGTCAGAGGGATGTGTAGGGAGAATCACCTATTGAATGCAATGGTTTTCCTCACGGGGATCTATTTAATAGGTTCTCTGTTATCGGTCGTAGAGATTCATCTCCTACCTCCCTTTTCAGATCGACGATATACTCTCATATTCCATTACCTCTACTGATAACCATTTCAGTACTGGTTTTGCTATCTGCTATATGTGGATGGGTTTCTTTTGGTAAGTATGTTTTCATTACTTAAGTATATGTATTGTACTTATATTTGCCATGATTCAGGTTTTCAGTAAATTTCCTTTTGCAGACAGTTTCATATCTGGGAAATGCATTTTTTAGGAAAATGTATTTCTTACCTGGGGTTTAGTCTCTTTATTCAAATTGACTGCCTTTTTAATTGGCGGGCAGAATTAGGCTCGCAAGGGCGCAAAATGCCAAAGTTTATTGCATCATTCTTGGCGTGAGATTTTTTGGCGCGAAGTTACGTTTGTTGACACAAAATCGTAATTTCCGGCATCTTAATTGACGCCGAGTCTTTCACAAGGTTGCGTCATCTGAGATGCGAGTGTGTCATTTCTGGACGTTATTGGCATCAAAAAATATTTTTCTGTTTGTGTGCGTCATACTTGGCGCCAAATATTTTCATTATTTAAGACCCCATTCCTATATGCCTCTTGCCTTTTTCTCTATCAGAGGGCTATGCTGTTTGCATTTTTTCCCATTCCTGAAACTGCCGTATAAGGAAATTGATAATTTTGCTTTATATGATGTTTTTTTTCTCTTACATTTGCAAGATGTCTCAATCTGATCCTGTCTCAGAAATCACTGTTGGAACCCTGCCGCTTGATAACAGTTCTACCAAAGCTAAGTGCATTTGTTGTAAACTTGTGGAGGTTATTTCTCCAGCTGTGGTATGTAATAGTTGTCATGATAAACTTTTACATGCAGAAAATGTATCCATCAGTAGTAGTTCATTACCTGTTGCTGTTCCCTCAACATCTAATGCACAATATATACCTGTAAATTTAAAAGAATGTATTTCTGATACTATTCAGAAGTCTGTGGGGGGTAGTTATCAACGTGTCAACTTTCCTGCCTTCGCCGGCCCAATACGCCCGCCTAAGCTCGCCTCACATCGCCGCCGCGGACCTGAAAAAATTCGCCTAAGTTATCAAGTAAAGCTGTCAAAAAGCCGCGGGGCGATGAGCAGCGGACTGTGAGAGTTATCACTCATCCGATCTCGCTGCTCTTCGGCTGTTTGACAGCTTTCTTGCTAGCCTGTCACTAAGCACTCACACTAAACTACACTGTTCTAACCCCTATACCGGCGCCCCCGGAGCCCCCCGCAACTAAATAAAGTTACTAACCCCAAAACCGCCGCTCCTAGACCCTGCCGCAACTCTGATAAATGTATTAACCCCTAAACCGCCGCTCCTAAACCCCGCCGCAAGTCTTATACATGTATTAACCCCTAAACGCCGCTCCCGGACACCGCTGCCACCTACATTATACCTAGTATCCCCTATCCTGCCCCCCTATACCGTTGCCCTCTATAATAAAGTTATTAACCCCTATCCTGCTGATCCCGCACCTCGCCGCAAATAAATAAATAGTTTAACCCCTAAACCGCCGCTCCCTGAACCCGCCGCAACCTATATTAAATTTATTAACCCCTATCCTGCCCCCCCTTCACCGTCGCCACCTATAATACATTTATTAACCCCTATCCTGTCCCCCACTACACCGCCGCCACTGTAATAAAATTATTAACCCCTAAACCTAAGTCTAACACTAACCCTAACACCCCCCCTAACTTAAATATTAATTAAATAAATCTAAATAATATTTCTATTATTAACTAAATTAATCCTATTTAAAACTAAATACTTACCTATAAAATAAACCCTAATATAGCTACATTATAAATAATAATTATATTGTAGCTATCTTAGGATTTATTTTTATTTTACAGGTACCTTTCAATTTATTTTAACTAGGTACAATAGCTATTAAATAGTTATTAACTATTTAATAGCTTACCTAGCTAAAATAAAGAGAAATTTACCTGTAAACTAAAAACTAACCTAAGTTACAATTACACCTAACACTACACTATACTTAAATAAATTATTCCTATTTAAAACTGAATACTTACCTGTAAAATAAACCCTAAGATAGCTGCAATGTAATTAATAATTACATTGTAGCTATCTTAGGATTTATATTTATTTTACATGTAACTTTGTATTTATTTTAGCTAGTTAGAATAGTTATTAAATAGTTATTAACTATTTAATAACTACCTAGCTAAAAGAAATACAAAATTACCTGTAAAATAAATCCTAACCTAAGTTACAATTAAACCTAACACTACACTATCATTACATTAATTAAAAAAATTAACTACAAATAACTACAATTAAATACAATTACATAAACTAACTAAAGTACAAAAAATAAAAAAAGCCAAGTTACAAAAAATAAATAAATAAGTTACAAACATTTTAAAAAATATTACAACAATTTTAAGCTACTTACACCTAATCTAAGCCCCCTAATAAAATAACAAACCCCCCCAAAATAAAAAAATTCCCTACCCTATTCTACATTAAACAAGTTCAAAGCTCTTTTACCTTACCAGCCCTTAAAAGGGCCTTTTGTGGGGGCATGCCCCAAAGAATTCAGCTCTTTTGCCTGGAAAAGAAAAATACAACCCCCCCCCAACATTAAAGCCCACCATCCACATACCCCTAATCTAACCCAAACCCCCCTTAAAATAACCTAACACTAATCCCCTGAAGATCATCCTACCTTTAGTCGTCTTCACTCAGCCGAGCCACCGATGGAACTGAAGAGGAGACCCGGACTGGCAGAAGTTATCCTCCAAGCGGTGCTGAAGAAATCTTCCATCCGATGAAGTGATCCTCCAAGCGGCGCTGAAGAAATGTTCCATCCGGGCGAGGTCATCATCCAAGAGGCGCTGAAGAAGTCTTCTATCCGGGCGAGGTCATCTTCGAAAGCCGGGTCTTGAATCTTCATCCCGCCGACGCGGAACATCCATCTTTCCCGATGGACTACCGACGAATGAAGGCTCCTTTAAGGGACGTCATCCAAGATGGCGTCCCTTCAATTCCGATTGGCTGATAGGATTCTATCAGCCAATCGGAAATAAGGTAGGAAAAATCTGATTGGCTGATTGAATCAGCCAATTAGATTCAAGTTCAATCCGATTGGCTGATCCAGTCAGCCAATCAGATTGAGCTCGCATTCTATTGGCTATTTAATAGCTATTGTACCTAGTTAAAATAAATTGAAAGGTACCTGTAAAATAAAAATAAATCATAAGATAGCTACAATATAATTATTATTTATATTGTAGCTATATTAGGGTTTATTTTAAAGGTAAGTATTTAGTTTTAAATAGGATTCATTTAGTTCATAATAGAAATATGATTTAGATTTATTGAATTAATATTTAAGTTAGGGGGGTGTTAGGGTTAGTGTTAGACTTAGGTTTATGGGTTAATAATTTTATTACATTGGCGGCGGTGTAGTGGGGGGCAGGATAGGGGTTAATAAATGTATTATAGAGGGCAGCGGTATAGGGGGGGCAGGATAGGGGTTACTAGGTATAATGTAGGTGGCGGTGGGCTCCGGGAGTGGGAGTTTAGGGGTTAATATGTATAGAGTAGCTTGCGGTGGGCTCCGGGAGCGGCGGTTTAGGGGTTAAAATATTTATTATAGTGTCGGTGGGCTCCGGGAGCGGCGGTTTAGGGGGTAATAACTTTATTTAGTTGCGGCGGTGTAGGGGGGACAGATTAGTGGTGTTTAGACTCGGGGTACATGTTAGGGTGCTAGGTGCAGACAGCTCCCATAGGAATAAATGGGATGTCTGTCAGCAGCGAACTTGTACTTTCGCTATGGTCAGACTCCCATTGATTCCTATGGGATCCGCCGCCTCCAGGGTGGCGGTTTGAAAACCAGGTACGCTGGGCCGGAAAAGTGCCGAGCGTACCTGCTAGTTTTTTGATAACTAGCAAAAGTAGTCAGATTGTGCCGCACTTGTGTGCGGAACATCTGTAGTGACGTAAGAATCGATCTGTGTCGGACTGAGTCCGGCGGATAGAAGTTTACGTCACAAAATTCTACTTTTGCCGGTCTCTAGCCTTTGATAACTAAGGCAAATCAGCCTCGCCACAAATACGCTGCGGAATTCCAGCGTATTTGAGGTTGACGGCTTGATAACTACCCCCCTATGTCTGCCATCCCACCTTCTAATAAACGTAAAAGGTCTTTTAAAACTTCTCATAAAGTTGATGAATTTTCAAATGACCGGCAACATGCTGAATTATCCTGCTCTGATGAGGATCTATCTGGTTCAGAAGATCCTACCTCAGATATTGACACTGACAAATCTTCTTATTTATTTAAAATGGGGTATATTCGTTCTTTGTTAAAAGAAGTGTTGATTACATTGGATATGGAGGAAACTAGTCCTCTTGATATTAAAACTAGTAAACATTTAAATTCTGTTTATAAACCTCCTGTGGTTACTCCAGAGGTTTTTCCAGTTCCTGATGCTATTTCTGATATGATTTCTAATGAATAGAATAGGCCTGGTACTTCTTTTATTCCTTCTTCAAGGTTTAAAAAATTGTATCCTTTGCCAGCAGTTACTTTAGAGTTTTGTGAAAAGATCCCCAAAGTTGATGGGGCTATCTCTACTCTTGCTAAACGTACTACTATTCCTACAGAAGGTAAGCCTATTTATATTCAGGTCATCTTCTCAGGCCTGCAATTATTTGGCTGATGTTGCAGCTGCTTCAACTTTTTGGTTGGAGACTTTAGCGCAACAAGTATTGGATCCTGAATTGTCTAGCATTGTTAACTTGATTCAACATGCTAATACTTTTATTTGTGATGCCATTTTTGATATCATCAACATTGATGTTAAATCTATTTCTTTAGCTATTTTAGCTAGAAGAGCTTTGTGGCTTAAATCTTGGAATGCTGACATGACTTCAAAGTCCAGATTGTTATCTCTTTCTTTCCAAGGTAATAAATTATTTGGTTCTCAGTTTGATACAATAATTTCAACTGTCACTGGGGGGACGGGAGTTTTTTTGCCTCAGGATAAAAGACCTAATGGTAAATCTAAAGCTTTTAACCGTTTTCGTTTCTTTCGACAAAATAAGGAACAGAAACCTAATACTTCCCCCAAGGAATCTGTTTCCAATTGAAAGCCTTCCTCAAACTGAAATAAATCCAAGCCATTTAAGAGATCAAAGCCAGCCCCCAAGTCCACATGAAGGTGCGGCCCTCATTCTAGCTCAGCTGGAGTGGGGGGCAGATTAAGATTTTTCAAAGATGTTTGGACCAATTCGGTTCAAAATCAATGGATTCAGAGTACTATCTCTCAGGGGTACATAATAGGATTCAGAATAAGACCGCCTGTGAGAAGATTTTTTCCCTCATGAATTCCAGCAAACCCAGTAAAGGCTCAGGCTTTCCTGAAGTGTGTTTCAGACCTGGAGTTATCAGGGGTAATCATGCCAGTTCCGTTTCAGGAACAGGGTCTGGTTTTTTTTTCAAATCTATTCATTGTCCGAAAGAAAGAAAATTTATTCAGACCAGTTCTGGATCTGAAAATTTTGAATCGTTATGTAAGAGTACCAACTTTCAAAATGGTGACTAGAAGGACTATTCTGCCTTTTGTTCAGCAAGGGTATTATATGTCCACAATAGACTTACAGGATGCATATCTTCATATTCCGATTCATCCAGATCATTATCAGTTTCTGAGATTCTCTTTTCTAGACAAGCATTACCAATTTGTCGCTCTTCCTTTTGGTCTAGTGAAAGCTCCAAGAATCTTTTCAAAGGTTCTCGGTGCCCTACAATTATCCTGCTCTGATGAGGATCTATCTGGTTCAGAAGATCCTACCTCAGATATTGACACTGACAAATCTTCTTATTTATTTAAAATGGGGTATATTCGTTCTTTGTTAAAAGAAGTGTTGATTACATTGGATATGGAGGAAACTAGTCCTCTTGATATTAAAACTAGTAAACATTTAAATTCTGTTTATAAACCTCCTGTGGTTACTCCAGAGGTTTTTCCAGTTCCTGATGCTATTTCTGATATGATTTCTAATGAATAGATTAGGCCTGGTACTTCTTTTATTCCTTCTTCAAGGTTTAAAAAATTGTATCCTTTGCCAGCAGTTACTTTAGAGTTTTGTGAAAAGATCCCCAAAGTTGATGGGGCTATCTCTACTCTTGCTAAACGTACTACTATTCCTACAGAAGGTAAGCCTATTTATATTCAGGTCATCTTTTCAGGCCTGCAATTATTTGGCTGATGTTGCAGCTGCTTCAACTTTTTGGTTGGAGACTTTAGCGCAACAAGTATTGGATCCTGAATTGTCTAGCATTGTTAACTTGATTCAACATGCTAATACTTTTATTTGTGATGCCATTTTTGATATCATCAAAATTGATGTTAAATCTATGTCTTTAGCTATTTTAGCTAGAAGAGCTTTGTGGCTTAAATCTTGGAATGCTGACATGACTTCAAAGTCCAGATTGTTATCTCTTTCTTTCCAAGGTAATAAATTATTTGGTTCTCAGTTTGATACAATAATTTCAACTGTCACTGGGGGGAAGGGAGTTTTTTGCCTCAGGATAAAAGACCTAATGGTAAATCTAAAGCTTTTAACCGTTTTCGTTCCTTTCGACAAAATAAGGAACAGAAACCTAATCCTTCCCCCAAGGAATCTGTTTCCAATTGAAAGCCTTCCTCAAACTGAAATAAATCCAAGCCATTTAAGAGATCAAAGCCAGCCCCCAAGTCCGCATGAAGGTGCGGCCCTCATTCTAGCTCAGCTGGGGGGGGCAGATTGAGATTTTTCAAAGATGTTTGGACCAATTCGGTTCAAAATCAATGGATTCAGAGTACTGTCTCTCAGGGGTACATAATAGGATTCAGAATAAGACCGCCTGTGAGAAGATTTTTTCCCTCACGAATTCCAGCAAACCCAGTAAAGGCTCAGGCTTTCCTGAAGTATGTTTCAGACCTGGAGTTATCAGGGGTAATCATGCCAGTTCCGTTTCAGGAACAGGGTCTGTTTTTTTTTTCAAATCTATTCATTGTCCGAAAGAAAGAAAATTTATTCAGACCAGTTCTGGATCTGAAAATTTTGAATCGTTATGTAAGAGTACCAACTTTCAAAATGGTGACTAGAAGGACTATTCTGCCTTTTGTTCAGCAAGGGTATTATATGTCCACAATAGACTTACAGGATGCATATCTTCATATTCCGATTCATCCAGATCATTATCAGTTTCTGAGATTCTCTTTTCTAGACAAGCATTACCAATTTGTCGCTCTTCCTTTTGGTCTAGTGAAAGCTCCAAGAATCTTTTCAAAGGTTCTCGGTGCCCTACAATTATCCTGCTCTGATGAGGATCTGTCTGGTTCAGAAGATCCTACCTCAGATATTGACACTGACAAATCTTCTTATTTATTTAAAATGGGGTATATTCGTTCTTTGTTAAAAGAAGTGTTGATTACATTGGATATGGAGGAAACTAGTCCTCTTGATATTAAAACTAGTAAACATTTAAATTCTGTTTATAAACCTCCTGTGGTTACTCCAGAGGTTTTTCCAGTTCCTGATGCTATTTCTGATATGATTTCTAATGAATAGAATATGCCTGGTACTTCTTTTATTCCTTCTTCAAGGTTTAAAAAATTGTATCCTTTGCCAGCAGTTACTTTAGAGTTTTGTGAAAAGATCCCCAAAGTTGATGGGGCTATCTCTACTCTTGCTAAACGTACTACTATTCCTACAGAAGGTAAGCCTATTTATATTCAGGTCATCTTCTCAGGCCTGCAATTATTTGGCTGATGTTGCAGCTGCTTCAACTTTTTGGTTGGAGACTTTAGCGTTACAAGTATTGGATCCTGAATTGTCTAGCATTGTTAACTTGATTCAACATGCTAATACTTTTATTTGTGATGCCATTTTTGATATCATCAAAATTGATGTTAAATCTATGTCTTTAGCTATTTTAGCTAGAAGAGCTTTGTGGCTTAAATCTTGGAATGCTGACATGACTTCAAAGTCCAGATTTTATCTCTTTCTTTCCAAGGTAATAAATTATTTGGTTCTCAGTTTGATACAATAATTTCAACTGTCACTGGGGGGAAGGGAGTTTTTTTGCCTCAGGATAAAAGACCTAATGGTAAATCTAAAGCTTTTAACCGTTTTCGTTCCTTTCGACAAAATAAGGAACAGAAACCTAATCCTTCCCCCAAGGAATCTGTTTCCAATTGAAAGCCTTCCTCAAACTGAAATAAATCCAAGCCATTTAAGAGATCAAAGCCAGCCCCCAAGTCCGCATGAAGGTGCGGCCCTCATTCTAGCTCAGCTGGGGGGGGCAGATTAAGATTTTTCAAAGATGTTTGGACCAATTCGGTTCAAAATCAATGGATTCAGAGTACGGTTTCTCAGGGGTACATAATAGGATTCAGAATAAGACCGCCTGTGAGAAGATTTTTTCCCTCACGAATTCCAGCAAACCCAGTAAAGGCTAAGGCTTTCCTGAAGTGTGTTTCAGACCTGGAGTTATCAGGGGTAATCATGCCAGTTCCGTTTCAGGAACAGGGTCTGGTTTTTTTTTCAAATCTATTCATTGTCCGAAAGAAAGAAAATTTATTCAGACCAGTTCTGGATCTGAAAATTTTGAATCGTTATGTAAGAGTACCAACTTTCAAAATGGTGACTAGAAGGACTATTCTGCCTTTTGTTCAGCAAGGGTATTATATGTCCACAATAGACTTACAGGATGCATATCTTCATATTCCGATTCATCCAGATCATTATCAGTTTCTGAGATTCTCTTTTCTAGACAAGCATTACCAATTTGTCGCTCTTCCTTTTGGTCTAGTGAAAGCTCCAAGAATCTTTTCAAAGGTTCTCGGTGCCCTACAATTATCCTGCTCTGATGAGGATCTATCTGGTTCAGAAGATCCTACCTCAGATATTGACACTGACAAATCTTCTTATTTATTTAAAATGGGGTATATTCGTTCTTTGTTAAAAGAAGTGTTGATTACATTGGATATGGAGGAAACTAGTCCTCTTGATATTAAAACTAGTAAACATTTAAATTCTGTTTATAAACCTCCTGTGGTTACTCCAGAGGTTTTTCCAGTTCCTGATGCTATTTCTGATATGATTTCTAATGAATAGATTAGGCCTGGTACTTCTTTTATTCCTTCTTCAAGGTTTAAAAAATTGTATCCTTTGCCAGCAGTTACTTTAGAGTTTTGTGAAAAGATCCCCAAAGTTGATGGGGCTATCTCTACTCTTGCTAAACGTACTACTATTCCTACAGAAGGTAAGCCTATTTATATTCAGGTCATCTTTTCAGGCCTGCAATTATTTGGCTGATGTTGCAGCTGCTTCAACTTTTTGGTTGGAGACTTTAGCGCAACAAGTATTGGATCCTGAATTGTCTAGCATTGTTAACTTGATTCAACATGCTAATACTTTTATTTGTGATGCCATTTTTGATATCATCAAAATTGATGTTAAATCTATGTCTTTAGCTATTTTAGCTAGAAGAGCTTTGTGGCTTAAATCTTGGAATGCTGACATGACTTCAAAGTCCAGATTGTTATCTCTTTCTTTCCAAGGTAATAAATTATTTGGTTCTCAGTTTGATACAATAATTTCAACTGTCACTGGGGGGAAGGGAGTTTTTTGCCTCAGGATAAAAGACCTAATGGTAAATCTAAAGCTTTTAACCGTTTTCGTTCCTTTCGACAAAATAAGGAACAGAAACCTAATCCTTCCCCCAAGGAATCTGTTTCCAATTGAAAGCCTTCCTCAAACTGAAATAAATCCAAGCCATTTAAGAGATCAAAGCCAGCCCCCAAGTCCGCATGAAGGTGCGGCCCTCATTCTAGCTCAGCTGGGGGGGGGCAGATTGAGATTTTTCAAAGATGTTTGGACCAATTCGGTTCAAAATCAATGGATTCAGAGTACTGTCTCTCAGGGGTACATAATAGGATTCAGAATAAGACCGCCTGTGAGAAGATTTTTTCCCTCACGAATTCCAGCAAACCCAGTAAAGGCTCAGGCTTTCCTGAAGTATGTTTCAGACCTGGAGTTATCAGGGGTAATCATGCCAGTTCCGTTTCAGGAACAGGGTCTGTTTTTTTTTTCAAATCTATTCATTGTCCGAAAGAAAGAAAATTTATTCAGACCAGTTCTGGATCTGAAAATTTTGAATCGTTATGTAAGAGTACCAACTTTCAAAATGGTGACTAGAAGGACTATTCTGCCTTTTGTTCAGCAAGGGTATTATATGTCCACAATAGACTTACAGGATGCATATCTTCATATTCCGATTCATCCAGATCATTATCAGTTTCTGAGATTCTCTTTTCTAGACAAGCATTACCAATTTGTCGCTCTTCCTTTTGGTCTAGTGAAAGCTCCAAGAATCTTTTCAAAGGTTCTCGGTGCCCTACAATTATCCTGCTCTGATGAGGATCTGTCTGGTTCAGAAGATCCTACCTCAGATATTGACACTGACAAATCTTCTTATTTATTTAAAATGGGGTATATTCGTTCTTTGTTAAAAGAAGTGTTGATTACATTGGATATGGAGGAAACTAGTCCTCTTGATATTAAAACTAGTAAACATTTAAATTCTGTTTATAAACCTCCTGTGGTTACTCCAGAGGTTTTTCCAGTTCCTGATGCTATTTCTGATATGATTTCTAATGAATAGAATATGCCTGGTACTTCTTTTATTCCTTCTTCAAGGTTTAAAAAATTGTATCCTTTGCCAGCAGTTACTTTAGAGTTTTGTGAAAAGATCCCCAAAGTTGATGGGGCTATCTCTACTCTTGCTAAACGTACTACTATTCCTACAGAAGGTAAGCCTATTTATATTCAGGTCATCTTCTCAGGCCTGCAATTATTTGGCTGATGTTGCAGCTGCTTCAACTTTTTGGTTGGAGACTTTAGCGTTACAAGTATTGGATCCTGAATTGTCTAGCATTGTTAACTTGATTCAACATGCTAATACTTTTATTTGTGATGCCATTTTTGATATCATCAAAATTGATGTTAAATCTATGTCTTTAGCTATTTTAGCTAGAAGAGCTTTGTGGCTTAAATCTTGGAATGCTGACATGACTTCAAAGTCCAGATTTTATCTCTTTCTTTCCAAGGTAATAAATTATTTGGTTCTCAGTTTGATACAATAATTTCAACTGTCACTGGGGGGAAGGGAGTTTTTTTGCCTCAGGATAAAAGACCTAATGGTAAATCTAAAGCTTTTAACCGTTTTCGTTCCTTTCGACAAAATAAGGAACAGAAACCTAATCCTTCCCCCAAGGAATCTGTTTCCAATTGAAAGCCTTCCTCAAACTGAAATAAATCCAAGCCATTTAAGAGATCAAAGCCAGCCCCCAAGTCCGCATGAAGGTGCGGCCCTCATTCTAGCTCAGCTGGGGGGGGCAGATTAAGATTTTTCAAAGATGTTTGGACCAATTCGGTTCAAAATCAATGGATTCAGAGTACGGTTTCTCAGGGGTACATAATAGGATTCAGAATAAGACCGCCTGTGAGAAGATTTTTTCCCTCACGAATTCCAGCAAACCCAGTAAAGGCTAAGGCTTTCCTGAAGTGTGTTTCAGACCTGGAGTTATCAGGGGTAATCATGCCAGTTCCGTTTCAGGAACAGGGTCTGGTTTTTTTTTCAAATCTATTCATTGTCCGAAAGAAAGAAAATTTATTCAGACCAGTTCTGGATCTGAAAATTTTGAATCGTTATGTAAGAGTACCAACTTTCAAAATGGTGACTAGAAGGACTATTCTGCCTTTTGTTCAGCAAGGGTATTATATGTCCACAATAGACTTACAGGATGCATATCTTCATATTCCGATTCATCCAGATCATTATCAGTTTCTGAGATTCTCTTTTCTAGACAAGCATTACCAATTTGTCGCTCTTCCTTTTGGTCTAGTGAAAGCTCCAAGAATCTTTTCAAAGGTTCTCGGTGCCCTACAATTATCCTGCTCTGATGAGGATCTATCTGGTTCAGAAGATCCTACCTCAGATATTGACACTGACAAATCTTCTTATTTATTTAAAATGGGGTATATTCGTTCTTTGTTAAAAGAAGTGTTGATTACATTGGATATGGAGGAAACTAGTCCTCTTGATATTAAAACTAGTAAACATTTAAATTCTGTTTATAAACCTCCTGTGGTTACTCCAGAGGTTTTTCCAGTTCCTGATGCTATTTCTGATATGATTTCTAATGAATAGAATAGGCCTGGTACTTCTTTTATTCCTTCTTCAAGGTTTAAAAAATTGTATCCTTTGCCAGCAGTTACTTTAGAGTTTTGTGAAAAGATCCCCAAAGTTGATGGGGCTATCTCTACTCTTGCTAAACGTACTACTAATATTCCTACAGAAGGTAAGCCTATTTATATTCAGGTCATCTTCTCAGGCCTGCAATTTCTTTGGCTGATGTTGCAGCTGCTTCAACTTTTTGGTTGGAGACTTTAGCGCAACAAGTATTGGATCCTGAATTGTCTAGCATTGTTAACTTGATTCAACATGCTAATACTTTTATTTGTGATGCCATTTTTGATATCATCAAAATTGATGTTAAATCTATGTCTTTAGCTATTTTAGCTAGAAGAGCTTTGTGGCTTAAATCTTGGAATGCTGACATGACTTCAAAGTCCAGATTGTTATCTCTTTCTTTCCAAGGTAATAAATTATTTGGTTCTCAGTTTGATACAATAATTTCAACTGTCACTGGGGGGAAGGGAGTTTTTTGCCTCAGGATAAAAGACCTAAGGGTAAATCTAAAGCTTTTAACCGTTTTCGTTCCTTTCGACAAAATAAGGAACAGAAACCTAATCCTTCCCCCAAGGAATCTGTTTCCAATTGAAAGCCTTCCTCAAACTGAAATAAATCCAAGCCATTTAAGAGATCAAAGCCAGCCCCCAAGTCCGCATGAAGGTGCGGCCCTCATTCTAGCTCAGCTGGTAGGGGGCAGATTAAGATTTTTCAAAGATGTTTGGACCAATTCAGTTCAAAATCAATGGATTCAGAGTATTGTCTCTCAGGGGTACATAATAGGATTCAGAATAAGACCGCCTGTGAGAAGATTTTTTCTCTCAAGAATTCCAGCAAACCCAGTAAAGGCTCAGGCTTTCCTGAAGTGTGTTTCAGACCTGGAGTTATCAGGGGTAATCATGCCAGTTCCGTTTCAGGAACAGGGTCTGTTTTTTTTTTCAAATCTATTCTTTGTCCGAAAGAAAGAAAATTTATTCAGACCAGTTCTGGATCTGAAAATTTTGAATCGTTATGTAAGAGTACCAACTTTCAAAATGGTGACTAGAAGGACTATTCTGCCTTTTGTTCAGCAAGGGTATTATATGTCCACAATAGACTTACAGGATGCATATCTTCATATTCCGATTCATGCAGATCATTATCAGTTTCTGAGATTCTCTTTTCTAGACAAGCATTACCAATTTGTCGCTCTTCCTTTTGGTCTAGTGAAAGCTCCAAGAATCTTTTCAAAGGTTCTCGGTGCCCTACACTCTGTAATCAGAGAACGGGGTATTGCGGTGTTTCCTTATTTGGATGATATCTTGGTACTAGCTCAGTCTTTACATTCTGCAAAATCTCACACAAATCAACTAGTGTTGTTTCTTCAAATACATGGTTGGAGGATCAATTTACCAAAAAGTTCCTTGATTCCTCAGACAAGGGTCACCTTTTTAGGTTTCCAGATAGATTCAGTGTCCATGACTCTGTCTCTAACAGACAAGAGACAATTAAAATTGGTTTCAGCTTGTCGGAACTTTCAGTCTCAATCATTCCCTTCAGTAGCTATGTGCATGGAAGTTTTAGGTCTCATGACTGCAGCATCGGACGCGATCCCCTTTGCTCATTTTCATATGAGACCTCTCCAGCTTTGTATGCTGAATCAATGGTGCAGGGATTATACAAGAATATCACAATTAATATCCTTAAATCCCAATATTTGACTATCTCTGACTTGGTGGTTAGATCACCATTGTATAGCTCTAGGGGCCTCTTTGGTTCATTCAGTGGCGGCTGGTGACTTTTGAAGATGGGGGAGCACTAGCCCTGCCCCTCAGATGGCTCCGCCCATTTTATATATATATATATATATATATATATATATATATATACTGGGTATAAGAGTCCTGTCACTGGGGCAGCCGCAGTATAAGGATATATATATATATATATATATACACATATAAATATACATATATATACACACACACACGCATATACATATATATATATATATATATATATATATATATATATATATACATACATATAAGACATATCACAGACATGCAGGCTTTTCAATCACAGGGGCAAACATGCTCAGAGTCACATCACTTCAGTTGAATACTGTACACTTGGTAGCCCTACTACACACAGCCCATACACTCACTACACCTACTTACATAGACGCATACAGCACAGATATATTCAATATGCCACAGATACTCTTACACATATTTATGGGACAGAAAAAAAATCACAACATAAATACATGTAGATAGACACTAATTATACATGTATCATAGTATAATATTGGGGATAACATGGAGTTGAAAACATATGGAAAAACATATACTGTATACATTTACATATAAGTGTGTGTTTGTATCATCATATGCTTTTAACCTCATTTTAAACCCAATGCACATAAACCTCACAAGTCTACTTTTAAATGTTGTCTATAGGAAAAAACTAAACTTTTGTCTTGGCACATAACATTACTATCTATAGGAAAAAAATAAACTTAAATTTTGACTTGGCTGATAACATTATCATAAGAAAAAACTAAACTTAAACAAACCGTCTTGTTTGCAACTGTGTGCAGAATTCATGTACTGTAAATGTGTGCATCATTTTATGAGTTAGCCTAAATCATGTGCACAGGCATTCAGGAGTTAAAAATCAAGAAAGCATTACAAGGGGGAAAAGTGTTTATCACAGTAACTTGATCAGTTCCTTAGAGATAGGAACTGATTTATAACCTGTAACTGCCTTTTACAGAGCAATTTTCAAAGTTTTAAAAACAAACTAAATACACACAGCACAAAAATAGAGCAACTTCACACACACACAATTCCATATACACACACACACAATTCCATATACACACACACACAATTCCATATACACACACACACAATTCCATATACACACACACACAATTCCATATACACACACACTATATTTCCCAAGGGAGACAATTTATATATGCTTGCTAATTTTTTATTTATCTGTAAATGTGAGAAATTTAAATTGACAAACATTTGAAGCTTGTGGGGATTTTTTAAACTAATCTAGAACCATAACAATTATGCGACAGAAATTCTAAAGAGAAAGATATATTGCCAGGAGACAGTTAAATGTCAGTGTGTGTGTGTGTGTAAATGATAATATATATATTAGGGGGTGCAGTTGGATCCCCCCAAAAAGGACCATGTTTACTCACTGTCTCATAGCAGTCAGTCTGACTAGTAGCAGCAGATGCTCACTGGACCCTGGAGATATAGCATTACCTGTCACTGTGTCTGACCACGCAGTGCAGGGAGAGGGCCATAAAACCGGCATCATGAAACAGGGCAATTTGCAAAATAAACAAACTTCTCTGGGCTGCCTTCTCCTCACTAAAAGCCCAACCCTCGCTACTGTCTTCACTGGCTGCTGTGCTCGGCAGAGGAGTTAGTTGAGCTAAATAATACTAAGTAAAAAGGCAGTATTTTTTCCTAACAAAGACAGAAGTTTTTACTGATCCTAGTAATGCTTCCTTGGCACCCCGCCCCCAGGCTGCAGCCTAATAACTGTACCTTAGCACAGCATACCGGCCCTCTCTCTGGCTGCACAGTCACCCAGCAAGCTAACCAGATACCCCTTAGAGCAGCGTACCGGCCCTCTCTCTGGCTGCACAGTCACCCAGCAAGCTAACCAGATACCCCTTAGAGCAGCGTACCGGCCCTCTCTCTGGCTGCACAGTCACCCAGCAAGCTAACCAGATACCCCTTAGAGCAGCGTACCGGCCCTCTCTCTGGCTGCACAGTCACCCAGCAAGCTAACCAGATACCCCTTAGAGCAGGGTACCGGCCCTCTCTCTGGCTGCACAGTCACCCAGCAAGCTAACCAGATACCCCTTAGAGCAGCGTACCGGCCCTCTCTCTGGCTGCACAGTCACCCAGCAAGCTAACCAGATACCCTTTAGAGCAGCGTACCGGCCGTCTCTCTGGCTGCACAGTCACCCAGCAAGCTAACCAGATACCCCTTAGAGCAGCGTACCGGCCCTCTCTCTGGCTGCACAGTCACCCAGCAAGCTAACCAGATACCCCTTAGAGCAGCGTACCGGCCCTCTCTCTGGCTGCACAGTCCATCAATTATGCGTGAGGTGATAAAACATGCTTAATGCCAGAGAGAGGGCCGGTACGCTGCGCTAAGGGGTATGTGGTTAGCTTGCTGTACTGAGAGCTTAAGTTAGGCAGCACACAGATTGGGGGCCGCCGGCCGGCCTACTAGTATTAAAAAAAAGGCCATTTGACTCCAGAGTCTCTGACTCAGTCTTACCTGACACCTGGCCGGCCTGGCCAGGCCACCTGCTGAGTCTGATCGGTGCTCGCAGCCCCAGCCCCCTCTGCGCAGCTTTCTTAACCAGGAAAACCCTCAGCAGTTAGCATGCTGCACTGACACTCTGCACAGCCTCTGGGTCACATGGATGCGGCGTTGCGCCATCAGGGTAGTGCAGCCGCGTGTCTGCCACTCACAGTGCACTGCTCAGCCTCAGTCATTAACGGCGGTCTGCCGTACACAGTGTGCCTGTGTGGTGGCGGCCGAATGAATATATTCAACAACAAAAAAATTCAATTCTCCAAAAAAATAAAATTGTATATGGTTGGGGTTCACAGTGGGGTAATATCTTGTTGTTGTCCCTCCCCACTCTCTGACGTATCCGGCGTGCAGCCTATCAGGGCACAGGCTGAACTTGTCAGAACAAGTCCCTCCCCACTCTCGCACAGTTCAGCCTGTGCGATAAGGCATGTATACAGAACTGGTTTGATGCCTGCAGTGAACAACATAGACATCATTGACAGGCATGATAGGGCTCTAACCGCACGTGCGATAAGGGGAGAAAAAAACAGACACGTAAAAAATTTTTTTTATTATATTAAAAAAAACATCAGAATTTGATATTTGGGGTTTAAAAATAAAATATAATTTTTTCAATAGGGGGATATTGGAAAAATTATATTTTATTCAATATATTTTTTTTTCCTCTCAGCATCACAGGGGGGCACGTGCGAGTGTGCACACATGGAGGAGCCTCCACTGGGTTCATTCAACGTGGACTGTGATCACAATAGATGCAAGTCTTTCAGGTTGGGGAGCTGTTTGGGGATCTCTGACAGCACAAGGGGTTTAGAAATCTCAAGAGGCGAGATTACAAATCAATATTTTGGAACTCCGTGCAATTTTCAGGGTTTTTCAGGCTTGGTCTCTGTTGAAGAGAGAACCATTCATTTGCTTTCAGACAGACAATATCACAGCTGTGGCATATGTCACTCATCAGGGTGGGACTCATAGTCCCCTAGCTATGAAAGAAGTATCTCAAATACTTTCTTGGGCGGAATCCAGCTCTTGTCTAATTTATGCAGTACATATCCCAGGTGTAGACAATTGGTAAGCGGATTATCTCAGCCGTCAGACTTTACATCCGGGGAAGTGGTCCCTCCATCCAGATGTGTTTTCTCAGATTGTTCAGATCTTCCAGAAATAGATCTGATGGCTTCTCATCTAAGGAAAAAAGGAATATGTTTCAGATACTAACACTCTAACTCTAAAATGCTGACCCTAAGGTTGGAATATCTCCTAAAACCAACCAAAATGTGGAAACAAAAAAACAGAGTGTAGGGTAGCGCTAAACAGCTTAGAGAAATATACCAAAAAATATACTAAGTGTTCAAATATACAAGGATAGAGTGTGTAATGACACTATAGGGGGAGGGCACTAAATAATCTGGAGACAAAATACAAACTGTGAAATGTTTTATGTTAAAAAATGTGTGTCAGATATAGCGCAAATACATAAAAGCACTAGATGCAGGGAATTATTAGGAGTTAGATGTAATAAGGTTTAGATAACCTCTATAATTTAAACAAATAGAGATGTACCCCAAATATAACAATAGAATAAATGTTTTAATCATAAAAATCAAACTCCGATGTTATAGTGTATATTAAAAGGTGCCGGCACCAAGATAACAGGATCAACAATTAAAAAGCATAAATTGATGCAAATTAACAAAAACCATAAAAGACTAAAAGATACAATGGATAATTAAGTTCAGTATGTATCGTAAAACAATAATTTGTACACAAAAAAGATCTGCTTCCTATTTAGGTCTGTATCGTAAGCAGGACGTTTTTAAATGACAATTATATATTTTCCAATTTGGTTGGTAGTGTTTACCGTACTGGTGTATAGGAAGACCGTCCTCAGTTGTTAGATAAACTTGTATAGGGAAACAGAAATGTTTACGGCCATAGGTGGTGAGTAAAACCACTCCGGCGGTGATATCCGATGCGATGTGGGTGGCAAACAATGTTGATAATAGACTGCAGTAACAAAGTTACAAAATTCCCCTGCGATAATAGACTGCAGTAACAAAGTTACAAAATTCTGCTGCAATAATAGACTGCAGTAACAAAGCAGCAGAATTTTGTAACTGTATAATTAAATATACGTAAGAAGGTGGGGTGGGTGGCTGTGTGTATGTACCATAAGCTGACTGTACTGCAAAGCTAGCTATGCCCGGTGTGTGCCCAAGCCAATAGAAAGCGTGTTTGAAGTAGATATATATTGCCCATTCTGTAACTTCCATGAATCCTACACAATAAACTACTCTCTCCTGCAGCGTAAGATCCTGAACTGGTATTGCGATACAGAATGTGCTATTAAAGGGACAGTCTAGTCCAAAATAAACTTTCATGATTCAGATAGGGCATGCAATTTTAAACAATTTTTCAATTTACTTTTATCACCAATTTTGCTTTGTTCTCTTGGTATTCTTAGTTGAAAGCTTAACCTAGGAGGTTCATATGCTAATTTCTTAGACCTTGAAGGCCACCTCTTTTCAGAATGCATTTTAACAGTTTTTCACCACTAGAGGGTGTTAGTTCATGTTTTTCATATAGATAACACTGTGCTCATGCACGTGAAGTTATCTGGGAGCTAGCACTGATTGGCTAAACTGCAAGTCTGTCAAAAGAACTGAAATAAAGGAGCAGTTTGCAGAGGCTTAGCTACACGATAATCACAGAGGTAAAAAGTATATTTATATAACTGTGTTGGTTATGCAAAACTGGGAAATGGGTAATAAAGGCATTATCTATCTTTTAAAACAACAAAAATTCTGGTGTTGACTGTCCCTTTAATGATATGATACAAGTCCACTAGCTTTGCTGAAAATGAGAAAGTAAAGTTAGTCTTATACTGTATATGTTAAACAATAAATCAGTTTGTGATGATGTCACTTATTAAACCCTGTGCCTGCCCCAAAAAAAGAACAAAACATTATTTTTCCAATTTAACGTAACCGGCTTCAGTACAATAGGCGCATGCGCAAAAGCCAGTTACGAGGAGGATAGAAAAATTACACAGATCACAAGAACATGCTGATGTCTCTAATGATGAAAAAGGGGAGGGGCTTAACGGACATTTTGAAACGGCTGCGGCGCGAACAGTAAGTTATTTTACTGGCAAACACAGTATATTGGAAAACTGGGCTACATTGCTAAATGATGATTGATGTAAAGTTTATAGGTATAACTTTAAACGGTTATTGGGTTGACTGTCCCATTAATGTGTTTCCAAAACTTGTTAAACCAGCAGCAAAATTTACAATTTATGAGAAATTGTTCCTTTAGGTTTATCCTATCCGCCATGATGTCGACCGAGAAGGCGAAATATTCCAAGCTGCCGACATCTAAATTAACAGGCAACATCACTGTGAGGGATTTTATTATACATCCCAATGGGCAGTGATGCTGGCGATATATTCCTGTCAGCATCGGTGCCAACATTGGTGATGTATAGTAAAAGATCACTGTGGAATATATAGCACCAAGCCTAACAACTATACATATGTACCCCTAAACTGACAGAACTCACCACCAGAAATTAGCCCTACACTACTTAACACCTAAACAGCCAATAGCCCACCTCAAGAAACCTTCTTCCCTATTAACCCCTAATCTGCCACATCCCCACAACGCAATTAGTCCCCTAACCTATTAACCCCTAATCTGTCACAAGTCCCCAATGCAATAAGCTCCCTAACATATTAACCCCTAATCCTCCACAACCCCCAATTCAATAAGCCCCCTAACCTATTAACCCCATAATCTGCCACATTAGGGGTGAGGGTTACTTTTATTGTAGAATGGAGTTGTAGTTTTTATGTGAAAAAAGCTAAGTCACTTTAGGGCAATACCAAACAAAAAGACCATCTAAGGGCTATTGTTATACTAACTTTTAGTGTTAATTTGGGGCTTTTTATTTTGGGGAGTCTTTTTTTTTTTTTTAAAGGGGGCCTTAGTTTTAATATAGGCATAACTGTGAGCTTTTTATTTTTGGTAGTGTTGTGTTTTTTCCCTGTAATGTTAAGTTTTTTGTTTTGTGTAAATTTAGTGTTTGTTATTTTTTTTGTTATTTAGGGGGTGTTAGCTTAAAGGTGGGGGGTTAGGTAGAAATAGACTAGGAGTAGTTTATGTTGGGAGGTTGTGGCGGATAAGGGGTTAATAGGTTAGGGGACTGTTACGGTTGCCTCCAGGCTGGCTGGAAGTTGGACCGTAGAAAAGGATGCTCCTAGCGCTCACCAAAGGATCATCAGCACCGTAGACACCATAACTACTGCGTAGCCACCATAAGTAATGCAGACTCTACGAACCACCGCTGCTGGGCTGGTATCTCGCTGCCTGCTCTGCGCCCTGGACCTACGACCAGGCTCCAGTAGGTGAACCTCTTCCTTCTGTAGAGCGAAGCAGGATCAGGAACAAGAGCTCTTACAAGAGCTCAGTAGCTAAGGGAGTATAAAGAGCATAGCAATCCCTGTAGTGATTATAGCTGTCCCCTACAAACATGAGTCAAGGCTGCAAGTTAGAGGGTCAGAAAAAGGTCTGAAGTGCTGGAACACCCAGCCTGCTTTTTATTGAGGTTACATGCAAAAAGGACACTCTCAAGGGGAGGCATAAAATCCCCAATCACACATTTAGATAGAGAGACAACGCCCTTTGACAGGCCACAACATTACTTCAGCAGATAACAAGTTACACACAAGAAAACAATGCAGTCCATCTTATCAACAGCAGTCTGACTCTGGAGGTGATTAGACAATGGGAATGTTTATCACTAAACTTAATTAGAGCTGATGCCAGCAAACTTGTATTTACAAAATAGCTTCTTGAAGCTGAACAAAGTTAACTCTTTAGTTCTGACCGAAGGGTCTGTCACATAGAACTTAATGGCACACAATGAAAACTAATGCTTTTGTAACAGTGCTCTCTTTCTGTGGAACACTCTGCCTGTGTGGTACTTGGTTCAGTAAGCCCTATTTACTGAACCAAGTGGGAGAAGCCAGGGACAAGTTATTTTACAGGTCTGGGGACATAGTCTTAAAAGGGCATTGTTCACCAAAGTCACAATATGTCCCCAGATGGTTCTTAAAGGGCCATACACACCCAATAAAAGTTAATACGTTTTCAGGGGCACAATCTTCCAGGGGCCATAGTCATGAGGAAGGAGGCTGGCAAATAGGCTTCTCCACAATCCAGGGAAGCAGGGCAATTTTCCATTTAAAGGGCCAGTTACAAATAGCAGTTTGTAACATATCTCCCCTTTTGGAGGGAGACTAACCAGGCACCTGACCTTCTGTCGGTCAGTGCCTAAGTTAGTCTCGCAACCCACCCACAAATAAACATTAGCAGCAAAGTAGCCCCCACACAATAAGTAGTACTGGCCTGTAGGTTCCAGGTTGTAGGATGAAAGTGTAGCATCCTCGGCCTTCCTGACACAGCTGGGCAAATAGCTGGTGGTACTTGGGGGGCAGAGGCCAGCGGCACTCTGCCCTGGTGCCAGCGCTTCTGCTGGGGTGAGGGGTTTGCAGGCCAGTCCTGTAACAAGGGGGTCTGTAGGGCAGAGGCCAGCAGCGCTCTGTCCTGATGCCAGCTCTTCTGCTGGGGAAATTGGGGCATAGTCCTGCCCGGTGGCAAAGGGAACGTGGGGGTCAGTGGGGGTTAACATCTCCACTGTTAACCCTGGGCCCAAGTTAGGAGTTAGCTGGGGAGGGGGAGATTGGCTTACCTCTTCCTCCTGATACTCCGGCGGCCGTTGGGAAGGGAGGTCGATGCTCTCCGCTCCCTGTGGAACATGCTGCGGCTGGGGAGAGAGACCGGTTGTCTCCTCTCCCTGGAAGGCACACTCCGGCTGGGGAGGGAGGTCGATGCTCTCCCCTCCCTGTAGCTGGGTCTGTCGCTGGGGATCTGGGCCGCCTGCCCAGCATCCCTGTAGGGCCGGTAGAGAGACTGCGGTCCCATCTCCACCTGCCTGCTGGGGGTCCTCCCAGGACCAGTTTATGAGGCCTGCTGCCTCGGGTATCTCTGGTTGGGGAAGGAGACCGGTTGTCTCTTCCCTCTGCACGGTATACTGCCGCTGGGGAGGGAGGTCCCTGCTCTCCTCTCCCTGTAACTCACTTTCTCGCTGGAGACCAGGTGTCCATACCCTCAAACTCCATAGATGGCGCTCAAAGGCTCGTGCCGCTTCGTTCTCAGTATCCAATTCCCGGATGATTCGACTGACTACCTCCTGCGCAGGGTCTGGACCATATCGGACTAGCCGCCTCTTTACCTCTGGAATGAAATCAGCGCCCTCATAGCGACGGAACTGGTTGAGGTGCTCTTCACAGGGTTCTGACCAGTGTCTTGTCAGCTCCATGTTGCTGTAGGTAGGGACGCTGCGCAGTGGCTAGCGTTGCCCTCAATAACTCTCCTATGATACCAGTGCTGTTGGGGTGCTGCTCCTTGCGCTAGGACGCCATCCCACCGCTGCCGCCAAATGTTATGGTTGCCTCCAGGCGGGCTGGAAGTTGGACCGTAGAAAAGGATGCTCCTAGCGCTCACCAAAGGATCATCAGCACCGTAGACACCATAACTACTGCGTAGCCACCATAAGTAATGCAGACTCCACGAACCACCTCTGCTGGGCTGGTATCTCGCTGTCTGCTCTGCGCCCTGGACCTACGACCAGGCTCCAGTAGGTGAACCTCTTCCTTCTGTAGAGCGAAGCAGGATCAGGAACAAGAGCTCTTACAAGAGCTCAGTAGCTAAGGGAGTATAAAGAGCATAGCAATCCCTGTAGTGATTATAGCTGTCCCCTACAAACATGAGTCAAGGCTGCAAGTTAGAGGGTCAGAAAAAGGTCTGAAGTGCTGGAACACCTAGCCTGCTTTTTATTGAGGTTACATGCAAAAAGGACACTCTCAGGGGGAGGCATAAAATCCCCAATCACACATTTAGATAGAGAGACAACGCCCTTTGACAGGCCACAACATTACTTCAGCAGATAACAAGTTACACACAAGAAAACAATGCAGTCCATCTTATCAACAGCAGTCTGACTCTGGAGGGGATTAGACAATGGGAATGTTTATCAGTAAACATAATTAGAGCTGATGCCAGCAAACTTGTATTTAGAAAATAGCTTCTTGAAGCTGAACAAAGTTAACTCTTTAGTTCTGACCGAAGGGTCTGTCACATAGCACTTAATGGCACACAATGAAAACTAATGCTTTTGTAACAGTGCTCCCTTTCTGTGGAACACTCTGCCTGTGTGGTACTTGGTTCAGTAAGCCCTATTTACTGAACCAAGTGGGAGAAGCCAGGGACAAGTTATTTTACAGGTCTAGGGACATAGTCTTAAAGGGGCATTGTTCACCAAAGTCACAATATGTCCCCAGACGGTTCTTAAAGGGCCATACACACCCAATAAAAGTTAATACATTTTCAGGGGCACAATCTTCCAGGGGCCATAGTCATAAGGAAGGAGGCTGGCAAATAGGCTTCTCCACAATCCAGGGAAGCAGGGCAATTTTCCATTTAAAGGGCCAGTTACAAATAGCAGTTTGTAACAGGGACTTATTGTGTTGAAGGGTTGTGGCGGTGTATGGGGTTAATATGTTAAGAGGTGGTTACGTTTTTAGGTTATGGACAATAAGGGGTTAATAGTGTTGGTTGCGCTGGGGTGAGGGCATGTAAGGGGTTAATAGTTTATATACAATGTTAAAATAAAATTTATAATTAAAAAAATAACTACATTTTAAATTATATACAATACTTAAAATAATATGCGTTATACATGACAAAGCATATCTTTTTAACATTGAATATAAATGTAGCGACATAGCTCCTATAGTGATAATAGGGAGTTTTTTTTAATACTTTATTAGTCAGATTGCAGACATTACATAGGTATAGGTGTTTTGAAAGAGTTCCCTGAGAAATTCAGGGGAGTGTACTTAAAACATGACGTAGGTGTAGGTGGTATTAGGGAGTTAGCTGCTACCTAATACTTCTGCAAATGAATAATACTGTTTAAAGAATTCTTGCAAAACGGCTCCAGAGACTATCTGCTTTTAAACAAAGGACACCAAAAGAACAAAGTAGAGGTCAAATGAAAATATGTTGCAAAGTTATTTACAAGACATAAGTAAACATTTTATATTAACATAAAATAGAATAGCTATGTAATGAATGCCAGCAGAAGAAATTACACTCCCAGTGGGAGGTAGGTGTAGGTGTTCTGTAGGAGTTAGCCCAGAAGTGCGATATATCCCAATCTCTGGAGTACAGATTACTAGTAGGGTGTCAGCGATGTTTGTCTCGCCACCTTTTCAGTGGTGAGACTTTACAATGTGAGGCAGGCAGTGTAGGTATAGGGAAAGTAAGGTCACACGGGGTAACATAGAAACCGTTTTTTGGTTTCAGTAAGCGCACTGTCTGTGCTGTGTAGGAACACTTCAAATGCGCCCCCACAACCGCTGAAAGTGCTGACAAGTGGCGATGTCGTCAATGTTTTGGTGATGTAGCGTTCCCCTTTATATCCTATGGGAGACACATCGCCAATCGCCGGCACCTTGTGGATCCGCTCCGTTTATACAAAATATGTTGATGCTTTGACTATCGGGGCCTTAGAGAGAAAAATGACAATGAATATTTTATTACCTATTTCTCCTACCTCCAATTGGGAGTGTAATTTCTTCTGCTGGCAATCTTTACATAGCTATTCTATTTTATGTTAAAGGGCCACTGTAAGTAAATATTTTCTATGCCTGTTACTAACAAACTACCCCAAATACGCTTTTTATCAATAGCATTTCATTAACATATCTCTACCGTATATCAGAAATCTTGTCTGCAAATGTAATTGTTTTCCAAACCCACTTCGTGGGTATCCTTTTCTCTGTACCAATCCGCTTACAATACCTAGGTTTCAAAATGGCGCTTTAAACACAAAGTTATTGGTTTAAGTATTTTGAACATGCAGTGCTGAAAATAGTGGGCAGGATAACGTGACATCATCGGCAAATAAAAGATATAACTTTTAGAACGTTATGAAACTTCGTTTTGGAGAAAATATAGGTCAGTAGGTTTTAATTAATGTTTATTAACTTTAATATGTTAGTTGTTTAGCTTAAAAATTATAACAGAAAGTAATCCTTTAATATAAAATGTTTATTATGTACTTTGTTGTCTTAGTGCCTTTTGTTGAAAAGCAGGTAGTCTCAGGAGAAGTTTTGCAAGAATTCTTTTTTCAGTATTATTAATTTGCAGAAGTACTAGGTAGCGGCATTGTGTGCTGTCATGTAGTACTACAGACATGCACATGCTGCCTACAGAGGTATACTCTCAAGAGAACAAATTAAATATGATAATAGAATTCAATTGGAAACATTATTAAACATTTATGTTCTGTCTGAATCATGTAAGAAACAATTTGGGTTTCATATCACTTAAAAGCATGCAACTGTAAATTCCTAATGATAGATTCATGCATCTAAATAATCACAGATCTTGCGGGATTGCTACAGGTTGAAAGTTCTGCTTCTCTGTTTCTCCTGCAGCTCAAGGCTGGATTGGCCTACCAGGACACCAGGAGATTTCCTGGTGGACTGCAGCACCTGGGGCTAGAAAGCTAAATGGGTGATTAATGGATGCAACTGGGTTGTAGGGTGTATATAACAACAATATTTCACTTTTTTAAATACAAAATAATATGATAATTCTGAAAAAGAAATATTAGGGGAAGGAGTATCCCAGTAATCCCCTTTTAGAAAAAATGGGGTGTGCACATTATACTGACTCTATGGAAAATAGGGCTGGTCTCCAATTTTCCAGGGCTGTTTTGTATTCCCACTCCAGCCCGGCTGCAGCTTCCTAGTAAGCAACAGTTGTCAATGGTGAGGTTCCTCACATGGAGTTACAATCCTCATAGGATTACAATATCTCTATGATAGCACAGAGGTGACCAAACACCTTAATTCATCTGGATACAAACACTTTCTAAAGAGGAAAGAGAATTGCACTGATTCTCTTTGCTCAGACACCCAAGTGACTTAATATATAACCAATTATAATTTTATATATACTTTCATAATAACTATCTTATCGTAAGTCTGCTTGGTATATTTGTTTTTGAAGCCTGTCAGATACACAGACAATGTGCAACAAATAACTAATTTGAATTATAAAGAGAGTGAGTACAGTCCATATCTATCTATCTATCTATCTATCTATCTATCTATCTATCTATCTATAGATCTATTAGGAATTCCCATTGTTGACATCTAGTGATGTCGCAAACTGTTCGCCGGAGAACAGTTCCCGGCGAACATAGCTTGTTCGCGTTCGCCGGTGCGGGCGAACATATGCGATGTTCGATCCGCCCCCTATGTGTCATCATTGAGGAAACTTTGACCCTGTATGTCACAGCCTTCTGACACATTAGAGCCAATTAGCATCAGACACTCCCTCACAGACCCTCCCAGCTTCTTGGCAGCAGCCATTTTAGACTCATTACGACCTTGCTTTGTTAGTGAGAGGATCTTTTGTGTTGCTGCTGCTGCCATTATAGGGAAATAGATAGCTAGGCTAGTGTATTTAGTGTCCACTACAGTCCTGAAGGACTCATCTCATCTCTGCTGCAAGGACAGCACCCCAAAAAGCCCTTTTTAGGGCTATAACTTCAGTGTTTTTTTTCTTTTTTTTTTCTTTGTATTTTTATTTGCATTTGCCTGGCTTTCAGCCTGTGTGTGAGACTCACAGGATATGCTGTGATTAGTGCCACCACTGATATCTGCCTAACAACATTAGTTTAAATTTAACCAACAAAAATTTGAAATTATTTTGCTAGTGTAATTTATTTTCATTTTCTATCAGGCCTGTGTCTCTCAGGCTCACACAGCATATACTTCAGTTTTTTTCAGTCTTTTGGTTAATTGCTCTGTGCCAGCCACCACTCATATCTGCTTAACCTTATTTTAAATAAAAAAAAAAACTTTTAAATCATTTTGCTATTGTAATCTAATTTCATTTTCTATCAGGCCTGTGTGTTTTGCTGACTTACAGAGCATACTGTGTTTAATTACTGCCCTCCCTAGTCTATCAGCAACGACTCATATGTGTTTAACCTTTTTTTAAATTCCCCCCAAAAAATCTTTAAATCATTTTGCTAGTGTAATCTAATTTTATTTTCTATCAGGCCTGTGTGTATCTGACTTACAGAGCATACTGTTGTTAATTGCTGCCCTACGTAGCAGCCAGCCAGTGCCACCACTCATATCTGCTTAACATTATTTTAAATTTAAAAGAAAAACTTTTAAATTATTTTGCTAGTGTAATCTAATTTAATTTTCTATCAGGCCTGTGTGTTTCTCACTTACACATACTGTGGTAAGTTGCTGCCCTACCTACCAGCCACGACTCATATCTGCTTTACATTATTTTAAAGTTACATTTTTTTTAAATCATCTTGCTGCTAGTGTAATTTAATTTCTTTTTCCATCAGGCCTGTGTGTTTCTGGCCCACATCATGTTACACAGATTAATTTTTTTTTTCCCACCACTTATATCTGGTGTGACAACATTAGTGTAAATTTTATGTAAAATTTTTTTTAACATCAGTCCTCTTCTAGTGTTATTAAATTTTAGTTGCCAGGCCAGCCAGGCTGCGATTAGTGCCAGCCTGTGTGTGAGGCTGCCAGCATATACTGTGCCTACTTCCATCTTCAGTGCCAGTCCACGACTCCTATCTGTTGTAACATAACATTAAAATTTGTAAAAAAAAAATTTACATCACTCTTCGAGTGTTATTTAATATTAGTTCACAGGCCAGCCTGCCACCACTAGTGCAAGCCTGTGTGTCAGGCTGCCAGCACATACTGTGCCTAGTTCTATCCTGAGTGCCATTACTTTTATCTGATGTAAAATTTTTGTAACTTTTTTAAAAACAAACTGTTACATCATTCTGCTATTGTTATTTAATTGCAGTTGTCTGCCTGCCTGCCAGCGTGTGTGCCAGGCCCACTTGCCAACTAGTTACACCAATCATATTTGTTGTAACAGTATTGTTAATATTTAAAATTAAAAATTGCTAGATTGTGAATCATCAGTTTGCTCGTGCCATTGAATTGCAGTTTCCTCCTGCCTGCCAGCGTGTGTGCCAGGCCCACTAGCCAACGAGTGCCACCAATCATATTTTTTCTAACAGTATTGAAAATTTTTAAATCATAACTTTTTTGACTGTGAATCTTCAGTCTCCTAGTGTCATTGAATTGCAGTTTCATCCTGCCTGCCAGCCTATGTGCCAGGCCCACTTGCCAACTAGTTACACCAATCATATTTGTTGTAACAGTATTGTTAATATTTAAAATTAAAAATTGTTTGATTTTGAATCATCAGTTTGCTAGTGCCATTGAATAGCAGTTTCCTCCTGCCTGCTAGTGTGTGTGCCAGGCCCACTAGCCAACTAGTGCCACCAATCATATTAGTTGTAACATTATTGAAAAAAATGTAAATCATAACTTTTTTGACTGTGAATCTTCAGTCTCCTAGTGTCATTGAATTGCAGTTTCCTCCTGCCTTCCAGCCTGTGTGCCAGGCCCACTTGCCAACTAGTTACACCAACCATATTTGTTGTAACAGTATTGTTAATATTTAAAATAAAAAATTGGTAGATTGTGAATCATCAGTTTTCTAGTGCCATTGAATTGCAGTTTCCTCCTGCCTGCCAGCGTGTGTGCCAGGCGCACTATCCAACTAGTGCCACAATCATATTTTTTGTAACAGTATTGAAATTTTTTAAAATCATAACTTTTTTGACTGTGAATCTTCAGTCTCCTAGTGCCATTGAATTGCAGTTTCCTCCTGCCTGCCAGCCTGTGTGCAAGGCCGACTTGCCAACTAGTTACACCAATCATAATTTTTGTAACAGTATTGTTAATATTTAAAATAAAAATTGTTAGTTTGTGAATCATCAGTTTGCTCGTGCCATTGAATTGCACTTTCCTCCTGCCTGCCAGCGTGTGTGCCAGTCCCACTAGCCACTAGAGCCACCAATCATATTTCTTGTAACAGTATAGATTTTTTTTTAAATCATAACTTTTTTGACTGTGAATCTTCAGTCTCCTAGTGCCATTGAATTGCAGTTTCCTCCTGCCTGCCAGCCTGTGTGCCAGGCCCACTTGCCAACTAGTTACACCAATCATAGTTGTTGTAACAGTATTGTTAATATTTAAAAATAAAAATTGTTAGTTTGTGAATCATCAGTTTGCTCGTGCCATTGAATTGCACTTTCCTCCTGCCTGCCAGCCTATGTGCCAGGCCCACTAGCCAATTAGTGCCACCAATCATATTTATTGTAACAGTATTGAAAAAATTGTAAATCATCTCCTTTTTGACTGTGAATCTTCAGCCTCCTAGTGCCATTGAATTGCAGTTACCTCCTGCCTGCCAGCCTGTGTGCCAGGTCGACTTGCCAAGTAGTTACACCAATCATATTTGTTGTAACAGTATTGTTAATATTTAAAATAAAAAAATCTTAGATTGTTAATCACCAGTTTGCTAGTGCCATTGAATTGCAGTTTCCTCCTGCCTGCCAGCGTGTGTGCCAGGCCCACTAGCCAACTAGTGCCAACAATCATATTTCTTGTAACTGTATTGAAAAAATTTTAAATCATAAATTTTTTGACTGTGAATCTTCAGTCTCCTAGTGCCATTGAATTGCAGTTACCTCCTGCCTGCCAGCCTGTGTGCCAGGCCCACTTGCTAACTAGTTACACCAATCATATTTGTTGTAACAGTATTGTTAATATTTAAAATTAAAAATTGTTAGATTGTGAATCATCAGTTTGCTCGTGCCAATGAACTGCACTTTCCTCCTGCCTGCCAGTGTGTGTGCCAGGCCCACTAGCCAACTAGTGCCACCAATCATATTTCTTGTAACAGTATTGAAAATTTTTTAAATTATAACTTTTTTGACTGTGAAGCTTCAGTCTCCTAGTGCCATTGAATTGCAGTTTCCTCCTGCCTGCCAGCCTGTGTGCCAGGCCCACTTGCCAACTAGTTACAGCAATCATATTTGTTGTAACAGTATTGTTAATATTTAAAATAAAAAATTCTTAGATTGTGAATCACCAGTTTGCTAGTGCCATTGAATTGCAGTTTCCTCCTGCCTTACTGCCTGCCGGCGTGTGTGCCAGGCCCACTAGCCAACTAGTGCCAACAATCATATTTCTTGTAACTGTATTGAAATTTTTTTAAATCATAACTTTTTTGACTGTGAATCTTCAGTCTCCTAGTGCCATTGAATTGCAGTTACCTCCTGCCTGGCAGCCTGTGTGCCAGGCCCACTTGCCAACTAGTTACACCAATCATATTTGTTGTAACAGTATTGTTAATATTTAAAATAAAAAATTGTTAGATTGTGAATCATCAGTTTGCTTGTGCCATTGAATTGCACTTTCCTCCTGCCTGCCAGCGTGTGTGCCAGGCCCACTAGCCAACTAGTGCCACCAATCATATTTCTTGTAACAGTATTGAACAAAAATTTAAATCATACCTTTTTTGACTGTGAAGCTTCAGTCTCCTAGTGCCATTGAATTGCAGTTTCCTCCTGCCTGCCAGCCTGTGTGCCAGGCTCACTTGCCAACTAGTTACACCAATCATAGTTGTTGTAACAGTATTGTTAATATTTAAAATTAAAAATTATTAGATTGTGAATCATCAGTTTGCTCATGCCATTGAATTGCACTTTCCTCCTGCCTGCCAGCCTGTGTGCCAGGCCCACTAGCCAGTTAGTGCCACCAATCATATTTCTTGTAACAGTATTGAAAAAATTGTAAATCATCACTTTTTTGACTGTGAATCTTCAGTCTACTAGTGCCATTGAATTGCAGTTTCCTCCTGCCTGCCAGCCTGTGTGCCAGGCCAACTTGCCAACTAGTTACACCAATCATATTTGTTGTAACAGTATTGTTAATATTTAAAATTAAAAATTCTTAGATTGTGAATTATCAGTTTGCTCGTGCCATTGAATTGCACTTTCCTCCTGCCTGCCAGCCTGTGTGCCAGGCCCACTAGCCAATTAGTGCCACCAATCATATTTCTTGTAACAGTATTGAAAAAAATGTAAATCAACACTTTTTGACTGTGAATCTTCAGACTCCTAGTGCCATTGAATTGCAGTTTCCTCCTGCCTGCCAGCCTGTGGGCCAGGCCGACTTGCCAACTAGTTACACCAATCATATTTGTTGTAACAGTATTGTTAATATTTAAAATAAAAAATTCTTAGATTGTGAATCATCATTTTGCTCGTGCCATTGAATTGCAGTTTCCTCCTGCCTGCCAGCGTGTGTGCCAGGCCCACTAGCCAACAATCATATTTCTTGTAACTGTATTGTATTGTATTCCTCCTGCCTGCCAGCCTGTGTGCCAGGCCCACTTGCCAACTAGTTACACCAATCATAGTTGTTGTAACAGTATTGTTAATATTTAAAATTAAAAATTGTTAGATTGTGAATCATCAGTTTGCTCGTGCCATTGAATTGTACTTTCCTCCTGCCTGCCAGTCTGTGTGCCAGGCCCACTAGCCAATAAGTGCCACCAATCATATTTCTTGTAACAGTATTGAAAAAATTTTAAATCATAATTTTTTTGACTGTGAATCTTCAGTCTACTAGTGCCATTTAATTGCAGTTTCCTCCTGCCTGCCAGCCTGTGTGCCAGGCCCACTTGCCAACTAGTTACACCAATCATATTTGTTGTAACAGTATTGTTAATATTTAAAAAATAAATTCTTAGATTGTGAATCATCAGTTTGCTAGTGCTATTGAATTGCAGTTTCCTCCTGCCTGCCAGCGTGTGTGCCAGGCCCACTAGCCAACTAGTGCCAACAATCATAGTTGTTGTAACAGCATTGTTAATATTTAAAATATGATTGGTGGCACAGTTAGTGCCACCAATCATATTTCTTGTAACAGTATTGAAAAAATTGTAAATCATCACTTTTTCGACTGTGAATCTTCAGTCTACTAGTGCCATTGAATTGCAGTTTCCTCCTGCCTGCCAGCCTGTGTGCCAGGCCGACTTGCCAACTAGTTACACCAATCATATTTGTTGTAACAGTATTGTTAATATTTAAAATTAAAAATTCTTAGATTGTGAATTATCAGTTTGCTCGTGCCATTGAATTGCACTTTCCTCCTGCCTGCCAGCCTGTGTGCCAGGCCCACTAGCCAATTAGTGCCACCAATCATATTTCTTGTAACAGTATTGAAAAAAATGTAAATCAACACTTTTTTGACTGTGAATCTTCAGTCTCCTAGTGCCATTGAATTGCAGTTTCCTCCTGCCTGCCAGCCTGTGTGCCAGGCCGACTTGCCAACTAGTTACACCAATCATATTTGTTGTAACAGTATTGTTAATATTTAAAATAAAAAATTCTTAGATTGTGAATCATCATTTTGCTCGTGCCATTGAATTGCAGTTTCCTCCTGCCTGCCAGCGTGTGTGCCAGGCCCACTAGCCAACAATCATATTTCTTGTAACTGTATTGAAAAAAATTGAAATCATAACTTTTCGGACTGTGAATCTTCAGTCTCCTAGTGCCATTCAATTGCAGTTTCCTCCTGCCTGCCAGCCTGTGTGCAAGGCCCACTTGCCAACTAATTACACCAATCATAGTTGTTGTAACAGTATTGTTAATATTTAAAATTAAAAATTGTTAGATTGTGAATCATCAGTTTGCTCGTGCCATTGAATTGTACTTTCCTCCTGCCTGCCAGTCTGTGTGCCAGGCCCACTAGCCAATTAGTGCCACCAATCATATTTCTTGTAACAGTATTGAAAATTTTTTAAATCATAATTTTTTTGACTGTGAATCTTCAGTCTACTAGTGCCATTTAATTGCAGTTTCCTCCTGCCTGCCAGCCTGTGTGCCAGGCCCACTTGCCAACTAGTTACACCAATCATATTTGTTGTAACAGTATTGTTAATATTTAAAAAATAAATTCTTAGATTGTGAATCATCAGTTTGCTAGTGCTATTGAATTGCAGTTTCCTCCTGCCTGCCAGTGTGTGTGCCAGGCCCACTAGCCAACTAGTGCCAACAATCATAATTGTTGTAACAGCATTGTTAATATTTAAAATATGATTGGTGGCACAGTTAGTGCCACCAATCATATTTCTTGTAACAGTATTGAAAAAATTGTAAATCATTACTTTTTTGACTGTGAATCTTCAGTCTACTAGTGCCATTGAATTGCAGTTTCCTCCTGCCTGCCAGCCTGTGTGCCAGGCCGACTTGCCAACTAGTTACACCAATCATATTTGTTGTAACAGTATTGTTAATATTTAAAATTAAAAATTCTTAGATTGTGAATTATCAGTTTGCTCGTGCCATTGAATTGCACTTTCCTCCTGCCTGCCAGCCTGTGTGCCAGGCCCACTAGCCAATTAGTGCCACCAATCATATTTCTTGTAACAGTATTGAAAAAAATGTAAATCAACACTTTTTTGACTGTGAATCTTCAGTCTCCTAGTGCCATTGAATTGCAGTTTCCTCCTGCCTGCCAGCCTGTGTGCCAGGCCGACTTGCCAACTAGTTACACCAATCATATTTGTTGTAACAGTATTGTTAATATTTAAAATAAAAAATTCTTAGATTGTGAATCATCATTTTGCTCGTGCCATTGAATTGCAGTTTCCTCCTGCCTGCCAGCGTGTGTGCCAGGCCCACTAGCCAACAATCATATTTCTTGTAACTGTATTGAAAAAAATTGAAATCATAACTTTTCGGACTGTGAATCTTCAGTCTCCTAGTGCCATTCAATTGCAGTTTCCTCCTGCCTGCCAGCCTGTGTGCCAGGCCCACTTGCCAACTAGTTACACCAATCATAGTTGTTGTAACAGTATTGTTAATATTTAAAATTAAAAATTGTTAGATTGTGAATCATCAGTTTGCTCGTGCCATTGAATTGTACTTTCCTCCTGCCTGCCAGTCTGTGTGCCAGGCCCACTAGCCAATTAGTGCCACCAATCATATTTCTTGTAACAGTATTGAAAAAATTTTAAATCATAATTTTTTTGACTGTGAATCTTCAGTCTACTAGTGCCATTTAATTGCAGTTTCCTCCTGCCTGCCAGCCTGTGTGCCAGGCCCACTTGCCAACTAGTTACACCAATCATATTTGTTGTAACAGTATTGTTAATATTTAAAAAATAAATTCTTAGATTGTGAATCATCAGTTTGCTAGTGCTATTGAATTGCAGTTTCCTCCTGCCTGCCAGCGTGTGTGCCAGGCCCACTAGCCAACTAGTGCCAACAATCATAGTTGTTGTAACAGCATTGTTAATATTTAAAATTAAAAATTGTTAGATTGTGAATCATCAGTTTGCTCGTGCCATTGAATTGCACTTTCCTCCTGCCTGCCAGCGTGTGTGCCAGGCCCACTAGCCAACTAGTGCCACCAATCATATTTCTTGTAACAGTATTGAAAAAAATTTAAATCATACTTTTTTTGACTGTGAATCTTCAGTCTACTAGTGCCATTGAATTGCAGTTGTTAGGCTAATCATGATGGCCATGTAGACCACCCCCGAGAGGCCTTGAAGTTACAGGGATTAAAGTGCTAAGAATAGTACTACTTTACACAACCGAGTTAGCCATGGGTCTTAGTCCAAGACCGCATGCCTTTTTTTTGGTTGGGTGCGGCTAATCATGCAGGCCATATAAACCTCCCACCATTCGGTGTTGTAACAGATATTAAACTAATAAGAACAGTACTACCAAAATACAGCCAATTAACGGGCTATCAAGAGCCAAGGTTTTGTTGTTGTACTTTGTTAGGCTAATCATGATGGCCATGTAGACCACCCCCGAGAGGCCTTGAAGTAACAGGGATGAAAGTGCTAAGAATAGTACTACTTTAAACAACCAAGTTAGCCATGGGTCTTAGTCCAAGACCGCATGGCTTTTTTTTTGGTTGGGTGCGGCTAATCATGCAGGCCATATAGACCTCCCACCATTCGGTGTTGTAACAGGTATTAAACTAATAAGAACAGTACTACCAAAATACAGCCAATTAACGGGATTTCAAGAGCCAAGGTTTTATTGTTGTACTTTGTTAGGCTAATCATGATGGCCATGTAGACCACCCCTGAGAGGCCTTGAAGTTACAGGGATGAAAGTGCTAAGAATAGTACTACTTTACACAACCGAGTTAGCCATGGGTCTTAGTCCAAGACCGCATGCCTTTTTTTTTGGTTGGGTGCGGCTAATCATGCAGGCCATATAGACCTCCCACCATTTAGTGTTGTAACAGGTATTAAACTAATAAGTAATTGCACGGATGAATTGGACTTTGAGAAAGAAAGCCTACTCCTAATGAATAACTTTCTGGAGAGAGGCTACAAGAAAAAGGTGCTCGAGAGAGAGCCCTTCTGGAAGTACGTCGCATGGATAGGAGACATCTTCTGGGAGATCAGGGGATCAGTAAGAAAAAGGAGAATGGGTTTAGTTCTCTAAAACCCACTTTTTCTACTGCTTACAGTGCCCAGTTTGAAGATATATGTAATATCGTGGGCAAGCATCTTCCGATACTTACAGCAGAAGACAGCCTTAAAGATTACGTATCTAATGGCTGTAACTTTGTACCAAAGAGTGGCTGTTCCTTAGGAAACATATTATCTCCCAGTTTGTTACGAAAGTCTCCCACCAGGGTGAGCAGCTGGTTGGAGGTCAAGGGACATTATAAATGTCACTTCAACAGCTGCATAGCATGTGGTTTTACACAAGTTACGAAACATTTCCAATCACATGTTACGCAAAAGGTGTTTGACCTTGGATCCTATACAAACTGCCGCTCTATTTTTGTAATATATCTGGTTGAGTGCACCCAATGTAAGAAGCAGTATGTAGGGTGCACCACCAGAGAAGGCAGAAATAAAATCAGGGAACACCTGAATAACATAGAGAATGGCGTTGAGTGTTCAGACCTAGCCAGACACTTTATCTATACCCATGATAGAGTAGTATCATCCTTTAAGTGGCAATTGATCGATCAGATTAAAGCTCCACTACGTGGAGGTGATCGAACGGCTAAGCTACTATTCAAAGAAGCCTTTTGGATCTTCAAATTACAGACTAGAAGACCAAAGGGCTTCAATATAGATGGTGATGTCATTAATTTTTGGAATCAACAATGCTAATACAGGCTCTTAGTAGCTGGTAGTTTAAGTCTTCCTCATCTAAGATCATGATAATTTGTACAGTAGCAATAATTTTTGAACATATATTACTAGAGGTAATGTTTGGTGGTTACTACAAATAATGTAGATGGGTTTAGGTATGATAGTAGAATGGTTAATAATTAATAAGGCTTTAGTTTTATTTCAAGGTTAGTATGAAAATAATGGCTTATTTAAGGGCAGTATAGGTCTCTCTTTTTTAGACTGAATATTAACTATACAGAGCAATGACTAAATGCCCAACCCTTTAGAATAGCCATTCCTAACTTATACCCACCCCCTAAAATAAACTAAACTTTCCTCACACTTCTCCCCTTTTTTCTTTCTATATGTCTATAAAAGAGAGAACAATTACAGCATATCCCTATATCTCATCATAAGACATAAGTATAGTGAGGCTACTATGGCCATATTAATTAGTACACTTGTGTACTTAAGTACTAATTGAGATTTTGTAACTATGTATTCACTATTCGAAAACTTCAGCAGTCTAATCTTTGGGGATGATGATTATCATGATTATTATTATATGTCAATTAACTGTTTGCTTGTACATTTTGTCTATGTTCTATGTATTTATTTCTCACCTATATGGATTTGGAATAGTTAAACGCTCCATTCATAGTTAAAATGTATTGAGAAAATCTGACCTCATTTCTAACTATGTTAAAATTTGTACATTTCCATATCATGTATGAACATGTCATGTTAAGAATTTTCTGTCCCTTTAAATAAGCATCTACGGAGTTTCTCATACCTGGGGGCTCAGGTGTACTTAAGTAGCATGAATGCATGGACTAATCAGTCCATGAATAAGGCAGAGGGCTGCCGAAACGCGTAGGACCCGTTTTTGTGTACCCCTGATGCAAGGGCTACTAGCTTTTATGCTGTTTTATCTTTCTCCAAATAAAGTCGATTATTTCATTACGCTTTGTGGTCTTGCTGGTTTCCTTGAATCAATTAAACTAATAAGAACAGTACTACCAAAATACAGCCAAAAAACGGGCTATCAAGAGCCAAGGTTTTGTTGTTGTACTTTGTTAGGCTAATCATGATGGCCATGTAGACTACCCCCGAGAGGCCTTGAAGTAACAGGGATGAAAGTGCTAAGAATAGTACTACTTTACACAACCGAGTTAGCCATGGGACTTAGTCCAAGACCGCATGCCTTTTTTTTTGGTTTGGTGCGGCTAATCATGCAGGCCATATAGACCTCCCACCATTCGGTGTTGTAACAGATATTAAACTAATAAGAACAGTACTACCAAAATAAAGCCAATTAACAGGCTTTGAAGAGCCAAGGTTTTATTGTTGTACTATGTTAGGCTAAACATGATGGCCATGTAGACCACCCCCGAGAGGCCTTGAAGTAACAGGGATGAAAGTGCTAAGAATAGTACTACTTTACACAACCGAGTTACCAGACCGCATGTCTTGTTATTATATTTTGTAAGGGTAATCATGCAGGCCATATAGACCTCCCCCGATAGGGTGAGTAACAGGTATTAAAATGCTAAGAACAGTACTACTTAACACAACCTAGTTACCATGGGTCCCAGACCGCATGTCTTGTTATTATATTTTGTAAGGGTAATCATGCAGGCCATATAGACCTCCCCCGATAGGGTGAGTAACAGGTATTGAAATGCTAAGAACAGTACTACTTAACACAAACTTACCATGGGTCCCAGAGCATATGTCTTATTATTATATTTTGTTAGGGTAATCATGCAGGCCATATAGACCTCCCCCGATAGGGTGAGTAACAGGTATTAAAATGCTAAGAACAGTACTACTTAACACAACCTAATTACCATGGGTCACAGACCACATGTCTTGTTATTATATTTTGTAAGGGTAATCAGGCAGGCCATATAGACCTCCCCCGATAGGGTGAGTAACAGGTATTAAAATGCTAAGGACAGTAATACTTAACACAACCTAGTTACCATGGGTCCCAGACCGCATGTCTTGTTATTATTTTTTGTAAGGGTAATCATGAAGGCCATATAGACTTCCCCCGATAGGGTGAGTAACAGGTATTAAAATGTTAAGAACAGTACTACTTAACACAACCTTACCATGGGTCCCAGAGTATATGTCTTATTATTATATTTTGTTAGGGTAATCATGCAAGCCATATAGACCTCCCCGGATAGGGAGAGTTACAGAGATTAAAGTGCTAAGAATAGTACTACTTAAAACATAACCTAGTTACCATGGGTCCCAGACCGCATGTCTTATTATTATATTTTGTCAGGGTAATCAGGCAGGCCATATAGACCTCCCCCGATAGGGAGGGTAACAGGGATTAAAGTGCTAAGAAAAGTACTAATTAACACAAGCTAGTTACTATGGGTCCAACACCGCCTGTCTTGTTGTTATACTTTGTCAGGGTAATCATGCAGGCCATATAGACCTCCACCGATAGGAGGAGTTACAGGGCTGAAAGTGCTAAGAATAGTACTACTTAACACAACCTAGTTACCATGGATCCCAGACCGCATGTTTAATTATTATACTTTGTCAGGGTAATTATATATCTAACAAATCTATCTATTTCTCTTCTATCGATTCTATCTAACTATCAATCTATGTATATCTATCTATCCTATCTATCTATCTATCTATCTATCTATCTATCTATCTATCTATCTATCTATCTATCTATCTTGTGTCCGGACTGTTTTGAGACAGCCACTTGTGTTTTTGAAAAATTTGAATTAAGAGGACAGACCAATCATCTTCTTCCATCTCCCGGTTCCAAAAATGCAGGCCATATAGACCTCCCCTGATATGGGGAGTAACAGGTTGTAGTAAACTGCTAAGAATAGTACTACTTAACACACCACGGGTCACAGACCGCATGTCTTATTGTTATACTCTGTCAGGGAAATTATATATCTTTCAAATCTATCTATTTATCTATCAAATCGATCTATCAAACATATCTATCAAATGTAGATTGCATCTATTGATCGATGTAATTCGTATCTATAAAATGTATATTACATATTTTGGTTGATGTAATTCGTATCTATCAAATGTATATTGCATCTTTGGATTGATAACATTCGTATCTATCAAATGTATATTGCATCTTTGGATCGATAACATTCGTATCTATCAAATGGATATTGCATCTATTGATCTATGTAATTCGTATCTATCAAATGTATATTGCATCTATTGATCTATGTAATTTGTATTGATCATATGTATATTGCATCGATTGAGCTATGTAATCTATGTATCTATCAAATCTATCTATCTCGTGGTTGTGCAAATGGACTGTTTGCGGTTGTTTGCGGTGCGTTACACTTGGAGTTTGCTCTGTCACTGTGAAGCGGCCGTAACCCTTACACTACCTGATAGATACAACATCATAACTGATGTTTTAAAGCACGTTATTGCAAACAATTTGGGAATGTTAGGTGATTTAGGCCCTTTATGGGTTAAAAGCAAACTCTGCATCAACTATGTAATTTTCCATGGGAGTTTTGCCATGGATCCCCCTCCAGCATGCCACAGTCCCGGTGTTAGTCCCCTTGAAACAACTTTTCCATCACTATTGTGGCCAGAAAGAGTCCTTGTGGGTTTAAAAGTTCGCCTGCCTATTGAAGTCAATGGCGGTTCGCGAACAATACCGGAAGTTCGAGTCCGCCGTTCGCAAACCAAAATTTTTAAGTTTGCGACATCACTATTGACATCAGGTAATCTATGGTCTGGCTGAAGAAACAGTAAGTGCACTATACAAAGAGCTACACTATATGGCCAAAAACAACATTTATGCTTACCTCATAAATACTTTAATGTCAGAATGTTGATGGTCCACGGTCCTTCATAACATATGGGATATATTTCCCGCCACCAGGAGAAGGTCAAGATCCCATATCAGATGTTAAAATCCTTCCCACCTCCCATCTTTCTATAATTTAACGTATAGCTGAGTAGAGAATCGGAAACATGTAGGTAGGAAAGACAAAGCAGGGTCAGTAGAGGTGTCATTAGAACTGAAACCAAAGCTTTGAAACGGGCGAAGACGGTGAACCATCATCATTCTGAAAGAAAATAATTTATCAGGTAAGCAGACATTTTGTTTTCTTTTGTAAAATGATGATGGTCCATAGTCCTCATAACATATGGTATTAAAGGGACAGTAAATGTACAGAATGTTATAAAATTCTGCACCTAGTGCAGAATTATATAACATTATCTTAGTGGTAACTTCATAAATTAAAAGCATTGCCAGTTTTTTTTAGTGTAAAGTTGGACTCGGCTCCAGGCTCTACTGAGCGGGTCTTAGATTTCCAAAGCGTTTTGCGGGCTTGCTGGCTAGTCTCAGCACACCCGATCACGCCATTGGACTAAATGTAGTTCATTCCCGCTCTGGTCTAGTAGTGGGAGCGAGCTACATTCAGTCCAATGGCGTGATCGGGTGTGCTGTGACTAGCCAGCAAGCCCACAAAGCGCTTTGGAAATCCAAGACCTGCTCAGTAGAGCATGGAGCGGAGTCCAACTTTATATAACAATATTTTGTACGTTTACTGTCCCTTTAATACCCAAGCCGATGGTCTATGTTACAGAAAGGTTTTTTTTTCTGGCAGTTCTTATTTAGCCAACTCTGCGGCCTGAAGGACTTTCTGTCCAAAAAGCTGCTTTCAAAAAAGCAAAATTTCAAAGCGATAAAATCTGAAAAATGTATGCAGAGAAGACTTTGCAAAACTGCCCCAAAGATGCATAGTTGAATGTTTTAAAAGTGCTTAAAATGCCCTAAAAATAGAGGGCATTATAGTTTTTATTAAAAAAATGCAGCATTTGTTTTAATTAAAAACAACTGCACTAGGCAGTGTTTGTGGTCTAAACTTGGTGGGAGTGGGGTGTTAGAGAAAAAAAAAACGGCACTTAAAAGTGCCTTTACATTTTGGTCTATGGTAACTGTGTGTTCCCACTAAATATATATGCATATGCTTATATACATTTATACTTATGTGTTAATATGTGTATTTACATATAAAAATATATGTATATAAGCATATATATATTTTAAAAAGCTGTGCTACTTACCCCTCTCTGACGGCATCCGAATGAGGCTTCGCCTATGGAAGCGCACTCTCGGGAGCGCAATGCTTCCTAGCAATGCAAACTCAAGCTTGCATTCACATTGCAATTGACTTGCAATACCAGCGCACATTATCGTGCAATATTTAGTGCTCCACTTGTAATCTGGTCCCAAGAGTTTTGAGTGCAGTTGGGGAAAAACATGCTCTATGGTAAATACATTTAAGATTAATATTATTTCTATTATTATAATGAAACTATTGTTATATTTTCAGATTTAAAGTGACATGAAACTAAAAAGTTTTCCTTCACAATTCAGATAGAGCATACAATTTAAAACATCTTTCAAATGTACTTCTATGATCTAATTTGCTTAGTTATCTTGGAATCCTTTGTTGAAAAGTGTACCTAGGTAGGCTTAGGACCTGAGAGCTAGCTGGTGATTGGTGGATGCACATATTTTCCTCTTGTCATTGGCTTAATGATGTGTTCAGCTAGTTCCCAATTGTGCATTGCTGCTCCTGAGCTTCAACAAGGGATACTAAGAGAATGAAGCACAATTTATAATAGAAGTAAAAAAGTGAAAAAGTTATTTAAAAATATATGCTCTGTCTGATTCATGAACATTTTTTTTTAGCTTTATGTCCCTTTAATTGTCTGACAAACACACATGGAATTTAATATATATGGTCTATAATTAAGTAGCTAAAATATTTATTTGAATATGTTATTGTGCAAGTTCTTAAAGGGACATGAAACCCCAAATATTTCTTTCATGATTAAGACAGAGAATACAATTTTAAACCATTTTCTAAATTACTTCTATTATTTAGCTTGCTTCCTTCTCTTGTTATCCTTTGCTGAAAGGTTTATCTAGGCAAGCTCAGGAGCAGCAAAGAGCCTAGGTTCTAGTTGCTGATTGGTCGCTGCATATAAATACCGATTTTCATTGGCTCATCCATGTGTTCAGTTAGAAACCAGTAGTGCATTGCTGCTCCTTCAACAAATGATACCAAGAGAATAAAACAAATGAGATAATAGAAGTAAATTAGAAAGTTGTTTAAAATTGTATTCTCTATTTGAATCATTAAAGAAAAATGTTGGGTTTCGTGTCCCTTTAATGTTTCTTCTATAGGGAATAACAGAAAATCTCATTCTCTCTTGCTGCACCAGATTTTGGTAAACGATATTTGCTTAATGAGAGAGATTGTTGGATTTATCTAAGGACTACACCTTAAGCACCCTTTGTATAATATGAGATATTATCGGGTGGAGTTGTTAAGGCTCTTATACAGTAATAAAATCTGATTTCCCCAGTAAGTAACAGTTGGAGACTTTTACTGCCCACAAGTCTACCATAGTCCGTCATAAACAAAAATTGTCCTAGATGTCTATCAATCCTACTATGAGATGGATGCGATTAAAGATAGTCTTCTTGGGATACCTCATGCTATTGTCAACATTTTATCCTCAAACCTCCAATGGTGAGTCAAATTTTTATTTTTAAATATATTCTAAAATTGTCTACTTATTAAGGACTAGATTACAAGTGTAGCGTAAAATTGCACTTTTGCGAGCACAATATTTGTGCTTCAACTCAGTAATACCAGTGCACGCAAATGTGCGCTGGTATTACAAGTTAAGCACAATGCGAAAGTGACCTCGTGTTCGCATTGCCTGGAAGTCTTTTGCTCACGATAGCGCGCTTCCATAGGCTCCAATGGGAACCTTGTTTTCATGCCGTGAGACACGGCAAAGAACCTAACGCAGTGCAGGGGGGCAAGTCGCGCAGCGTTGGGCAGCATATTAAAATTATATATATGTATTTGCATATATATATATTAACACATAAATATATATGTATATAAGCACATACATATATAATTAAAGTAAAAACACAATCCCCATAGACTTCAATGTAAAGTGCTTTTCAGTGCTGTTTTTTTTTTTCTAACACCCCCTCACACCTGCCACTTTAACCCCTTATAACTGCTTTGTGCAATTTGCATTTACGAAAAAAAAAAAAAAGATGCTCATAATTTTTATGTAATGAAAGGAACTGTACACTTTATTTTGAGGGCAATTGGTGCACATTTTTTTAATTAACCAAAGGTCTGACCTAAGCGCAATTAACCAGCCAATTGTAATGGCTGGTTATTTACAGTGCGCCCAACATTAAAATAGCACTCAAGTTGTAATCTAGCACTAAACCTTTGCTAACTAACATCTACAAATTTAGAGACATATTTTATATTAAAAAACTGTGCTCATGTTTGGATCAGTTAAAAAGAATTTTATTCAAATTTGAATTCATATGAGATCTTTAAATTCAAATCTATGCCTTCTGAGCAGCTTATTGAATCCACGTGCTTATGAAACGTTGATATGAGACAACTGTTAGGAAATATGTGATTATTTTATGGAATTAAAGGGACACTATACCCAAACATTTTCTTTCATGATTAAGGTAGAGAATATAATTTTAAACAACATTCCAATTTACTTCTATTACCTAATTTGCTTTATTCTTTAGATATACTTTAATTAAGAAATAGCAATGCACACAGTGAACCAATCACAGGAGGCATCTATGTGCAGCTACCAATCAGCAGCTACTAAGCATATCTAGATATGCTTTTCAGCAAAGAATATCAAGAGAATGAAGAAAAATAGATAATAGAAGTAAATTAGAAAGTTGTTTATAATTGTATGCTCTTTCTAAATCATGAAAGAAAAAATTTGGGTTTCATGTCCCTTTAATATTTCACTAATTCAACCCTACTTTTTTTCTTCAGAGGAATCATAGTTATAAAAAATGTTTTCTATTTATTTACTTTTTATTTGCAGAAAATACATATTTAACCCCTTAACGACCAAGGACGTACGCCACACGTCCTCAAAAAAATACAGTTAATGACCGAGGACGTGTGGCGTACGTCCTTGGTCTGGAAAGCAGCTGGAAGCGATCCTGCTCGCTTCCAGTTGCTTTCCGGTTATTGCAGTGATGCCTCGATATTGAGGCATCCTGCAATAACCTTTTTTAGCAATCCGGTGCAGAGAGAGCCACTCTGTGGACATCACCGGCTAGATCCGTTGGTGGGTGGGAGCCGGTTCGGGAGGCGGGTGGCGGCCATCGATGGCCCTGATGATGTGTAGGGGGCGGGATCGTGGGCGGGGGTGATCGGAGGCGCACACGGGCGCGCGCGCGTGCACGGGAGGGCGGGCGCGTGCATGGGGAGGGAGCGGGTGGGAACCGCTACACTACAGAAAAATTATGTATGAAAAGTTTTAAAAAATAGTTTTAGTTATATAAAAATACATTAGTCAGAAAAAGAACATAACAATTTAAAAAAAAAACAATTTCTCTTGCAAACTGGGTACTGGCAGACAGCTGCCAGTACCCAAGATGGCCCCTAATAAGGCAGAGGGGGGGGGGGTTAGAGAGCTGTTTTGGGGGGGATCAAGGAGGTTGGGGGCTAAGGGGGATCCTACAAAGTAGCATATGTAAATATGCTAAAGATGTATTTTTTTTTATTTTTTTTTTAAACTTTTATTTTAGTACTGGCAGACTTTCTGCCAGTACTTAAGATGGCGGGGACAATTGTGGGGGAGGGAAGGGAGCTGTTTGGGAGGGATCAGGGGGTCTGATGTGTCTGGTGGGAGGCTGATCTCTACACTAAAGCTAAAATTAACCCTGCAAGCTCCCAACAAACTACCTAATTAACCCCTTCACTGCTAGCCATAATACACGTGTGATGCGCAGCAGCACTTAGCGGCCTTCTAATTACCAAAAAGCAACGCCAAAGTCATATATGTCTGCTATTTCTGAACAAAGGGGATCCCAGAGAAGCATTTACAACCATTTGTGCCATAATTGCACTTGTAAATAATTTCAGTGAGAAACCTAAAATTGTGAAACATTTTGCGTTTTTTTTTTATTTGATTGCATTTGGCGGTGAAATGGTGGCATGAAATATACCAAAATGGGCCTAGATCAATACAGGGAGTGCAGAATTATTAGGCAAATTAGTATTTTGACCACATCATCCTCTTTATGCATGTTGTCTTACTCCAAGCTGTATAGGCTCGAAAGCCTACTACCAATTAAGCATATTAGGTGATGTGCATCTCTGTAATGAGAAGGGGTGTGGTCTAATGACATCAACACCCTATATCAGGTGTGCATAATTATTAGGCAACTTCCTTTCCTTTGGCAAAATGGGTCAAAAGAAGGACTTGACAGGCTCAGAAAAAGTCAAAAATAGTGAGATATCTTGCAGAGGGATGCAGCACTCTTAAAATTGCAAAGCCTCTGAAGCGTGATCATCGAACAATCAAGCGTTTCATTCAAAATAGTCAACAGGGTCGCAAGAAGCGTGTGGAAAAACCAAGGCGCAAAATAACTGCCCATGAACTGAGAAAAGTCAAGCGTGCAGCTGCCAAGATGCCACTTGCCACCAGTTTGGCCATATTTCAGAGCTGCAACATCACAGGAGTGCCCAAAAGCACAAGGTGCGCAATACTCAGAGACATGGCCAAGGTAAGAAAGGCTGAAAGACGAACACCACTGAACAAGACACACAAGCTGAAACGTCAAGACTGGGCCAAGAAATATCTCAAGACTGATTTTTCTAAGGTTTTATGGACTGATGAAATGAGAGTGAGTCTTGATGGGCCAGATGGATGGGCCCGTGGCTGGATTGGTAAAGGACAGAGAGCTCCAGTCCGACTCAGACGCCAGCAAGGTGGAGGTGGAGTACTGGTTTGGGCTGGTATCATCAAAGATGAGCTTGTGGGGCCTTTTCGGGTTGTGGTTGGAGTCAAGCTCAACTCCCAGTCCTACTGCCAGTTTCTGGAAGACACCTTCTTCAAGCAGTGGTACAGGAAGAAGTCTGCATCCTTCAAGAAAAACATGATTTTCATGCAGGACAATGCTCCATCACACGCGTCCAAGTATTCCACAGCGTGGCTGGCAAGAAAGCGTATAAAAGAAGAAAATCTAATGACATGGCCTCCTTGTTCACCTGATCTGAACCCCATTGAGAACCTGTGGTCCATCGTCAAATGTGAGATTTACAAGGAGGGAAAACAGTACACCTCTCTGAACAGTGTCTGGGAGGCTGTGGTTGCTGCTGCACGCAATGTTGATGGTGAACAGATCAAAACACTGACAGAATCCATGGATGGCAGGCTTTTGAGTGTCCTTGCAAAGAAAGGTGGCTATATTGGTCACTGATTTGTTTTTGTTTTGTTTTTGAATGTCAGAAATGTATATTTGTGAATGTTGAGATGTTATATTGGTTTCACTGGTAAAAATAAATAATTGAAATGGGTATATATTTGTTTTTTGTTAAGTTGCCTAATAATTATGCACAGTAATAGTCACCTGCACACACAGATATCCCCCTAAAATAGCTAAAACTAAAAACAAACTAAAAACTACTTCCAAAAATATTCAGCTTTGATATTAATTAGTTTTTTGGGTTCATTGAGAACATGGTTGTTGTTCAATAATAAAATTAATCCTCAAAAATACAACTTGCCTAATAATTCTGCACTCCCTGTACTTGGGGTTGTCTACTACACTACACTGAAGCTAAAATTAACCCTAGAAGCTCCCTACATGCTCCCTAATTAACCCCTTCACTGCTGGGCATAATACACGTGTGGTGCGCAGTCGCATTTAGCAGCCTTCTAATTAGTAAAAAGCAAAACCAAAGCCATATATGTCTGCTATTTATGAACAAAGGGGATCCCAGAGAAGCATTTACAACCATGTATGATATAATTGCATAAGTTTTTTGTAAATAATTTCAGTGAGAAACCTAAAGTTTGTGAAAAAAATTGTGAGAAAGTGAACAATTTTTTTTATTTGATCGCATTTGGCGGTGAAATGGTGGCATGAAATATACCAAAATGGGCCTAGATCAATACTTTGGGATGTCTTCTAAAATAAAATATATACATGTCAATGGATATTCAGGGATTCCTGAAAGATATCAGTGTCCCAATGTAACTATTGCTAATTTTGAAAAAAAGTGGTTTGTAAATAGCAAAGTGCTACTTGTATTTATGGCCCTATAACTTGCAAAAAAAGCAAAGATCATGTAAACATTGGGTATTTCTAAACTCAGGACAAAATTTAGAAACTATTTAGCATATGTTTTTTTTAGTGGTTGTAGATGTATAACAGATTTTGGGGGTCAAAGTTAGAAAAAGTGTGTTTTTTTCCATTTTTTCCTCATATTTTATAAAATTTTTTATAGTAAATTATAAGATATGATGAAAATAATGGTATATTTTGAAAGTCCATTTAATGGCGAGAAAAACAGTATATAATATGTGTGGGTACATTAAATGAGTAAGGGGAAAATTACAGCTAAACACAAACACCGCAGAAATGTAAAAATAGCCTTGGTCCCAAACGGACAGAAAATGGAAAAGTGCTGTGGTCATTAAGGGGTTAATTTGGTAAATATCTGATCACCTAAACTAACATAGTAACATAGCAGATGAGATTGAAAAAAGGCAGACATCTATCGAGTTCAACATATACAAATCTTAATATATTTACAAAAATGCTTCAGTTGATCTTAAATTAATCACATTAAAAAAGGTGACTTATTTAACACAACTATTATTTACTTCTTATTTTTAATATGCAACAGATTAAAATAATCTTATTTGGACAACATATTTCCTTCTCCACCCTATAAGTAACCAATACTTATAAGTTAACCTTAACAATGAATCTAGGTTTACCATATTGTTTCAGCGTGACAGAAAAATTATTTTTTATATAAATTTATAGGGTCTGACTCAATACTATATGGGCTGACTTTACATGAAAGGAATTTGCATTGCTTCAAAGAAAGATGGTCTAAATCTGTATAGCTTAGAGGAGAAAAGGGAATGAGGTGATATGAAAGAAACCTTCAAGTACAGGTAGCTCTCAGTTTACACCGGGGTTAGGTTCTAGGAGGAATGGTTGTAAATTGAAACCGTTGTAAATTGAAACCCAGTTTATAATGTAAGTCAATGGGAAGTGAGGGAGATAGGTTCCAGGCCCCTCTCAAAATTGTCATAAGTAACACCTAATACATTATTTTTAAAGCTTTGAAATTAAGACTTGAAATGCTAAACAGCATTATAAACCTAATAAAATAATCACACAACACAGACTTCACTTGCATTTTCCTGCAAACAGTTCTTTCTATGCATTCCAATCTGGACTGATTTATAGACAGGAAGATCTTGTTCCTTTGAAATCTGCTCGATAGCTCAGGTCTGGTTAAACTGATTAATTTCAGCTCCACCTACTGGCTATTTTAATAAATGAACTGCTTCTCAATGCTTTTCAATAGCAGTTACATGACTGGGAAAAAAAGTTGTAATTCTGAAATGGTGTAAATTAAACCGTTGTAAAACGAGGGCAACCTGTATATGAATGCACTTATTAAAGCTGAGGCTATATGTATTTTTCACAAAAAGAGCAGAACAAGGGGTCATTATCTCATGCTGAAGTTTCAAGAGTAATTTGCAGAAACCGGTGGTTGATTCTAGCAGGCCCATTTATCAAAAGGCTTGCGGACCTGATCCGACACTGCGCTAAATGCGGAGAGCAATACGCTCTCCGCATTCATTTAACATTGCACCAGCAGCTCACAAGAGCTGCTGGTGCAACGCCGCCCCCTGCTGACTCGCGGCCAATCGGCCGCCAGCAGGGAGCTGTCAATCAACCCGATCGTATTCGATCGGGTTGATGTCCGGCGATTCCTGTCCGCCTGTTCTTTAGACCGCTGCTTCATAAGTTGTGTTTCTGGCGAGTCTGAAGACTCGCCAGAAACACGGCCCTTCAAGCTCCGTACGGAGCTTGATAAATGGGCCTGATGGAATAAACTTCCACTTCAAGAATGCCTGGGATAACATAAGGCTATCTTACAACAAATGAATCTTATAATTTATAGGAAATATGGCCGACTTGATTGGTCTATGGTACTTATGTGCTGTCAAAAAGTATATTTCCATGTGTTCTAACTGATGAACCTTAACTCCTTAAGGACCGGGCATTTCAGATAAAAACTTCCCCAAAAGACCAGAGCATTTAGCATTTTTGCCATCACTACATTTAAACAGAAATAGAGCCTTCTGTTTTTTAACCTATCAAAACTATATATTATTTTTAGTAGATAACCCAAAGTATTGATCTAGGCCCATTTTGGTATATTTCATGCCACCATTTCAAATGCGATCAAATAGAAAAATTGTTAACTTTTTCACAATTTTAGGTTTCTCACTGAAATTATTTACAAACAGCTTGTACAATCATGGCACAAATGGTTGTAAATGCTTCTCTGGGATCCCCTTTGTTCACAAATAGCAGACATATATGGCTTTGGCATTGCTTTTTGGTAATTATAAGGCCGCTAATAGCAGCTGCGCACCACACTTGTATTATGCAAGCAGTGAAGGGGTTAATTAGGTAGCTTGTAGGGTTAATTTTAGCTTTAGTGTAGAGCTAAGCCTCCCTCCTCACACATCCCACCCCCTGATCCCTCCCTGTCCCCCCTCAAACAGCTTTCTTCCCTCCCCCACCCCGCAATGGTCACCCCCATCTTAAGAACTGGCAGAAAGTCAGCCAGTATAAAATAAAAACAACATTATTATTATTTTTTTTAATTATATATTTTCTGCAGTGTAGGATCGCCCCTTACCCCCAACCTCCCTGATCCCCCCCAAACAGCTCTCTAACCCTCCCCCCTCTATCTATTTGCCGCCATCTTAGGTACTGGCAGCTGTCTGCCAGTACTCAGTTTGCTGAAAATTAGGCAAAAAAAGAATTTAAATTTTAAAATATACATTTTTTTCTGTAGTGTAGCTGCCCTCCCTCAATACCCTCCCAGATCTCTTTGCCTCAACGGATCCCACATAGGATCCCCCTCATTGCCCCTCCTTCCCCCTCAATGATGCAGCTTTTATTTTCTTATCTCCTGTAGTGTGGCGTAGTGGTCCCACCCACTCCCGCCCTCCTCCCGCCCCCTCCAGCGATGGGCCGTCCACCTGCCTGCCTCTTTACCCTTCCACCCACCAACGATCGGCACCACTGCTGTCCGATGCAGAGAGGGCCACAGAGTGGCCCTCTCTGCATCAGTAACTCTGCAAATCTATTTCTGCAGTGCCTCACTCGTAGGGCATACAGAAATAACGCAATCTCACTATTTTTAGAGAGAAACTCAGGAGTACTTCGCTGGTCCTTAAGGGTATAACGACCAGCATCGTACAGGGTACGGCGCTGGTCGCTAAGGGGTTAAACGGATAGTAAACTCAATTTTTTTCTTTCATGATTCAGATAGAGCAGCAATTTTAAGCAACTTTCTAATTTACTCCTATTATCAAATTTTCTTTCTTCTCTTGGTATCTGTATTTAAAAAGGCAGGAATGGGTAGCGCTTGCTGATTGGTGGCTACATTTAGTGCTATCCAGGTTCTGAACCAAAAGTAGGCCGGCTACTATGCTTACATTCCTGTTTTTTTTAAAATAAAGATACAAAGAGAACAAAGAAAAATTTGATAATAAATTAGAAAGTTGCTTAAAATTGCAGGCTCTATAGGAATCATGAAATTAAAAATTGTGTTTAATGAACATTTTGATCTTTTTTGAGCTATAATTATATATTTATTTTGACAGATTAGTATTGTTTAAATCTTCCATTGACCTTAAATATTAAAGGGCTTACCCAAAATGGTATGCTGAAAAGCATACCTAGGTAAGCTCAGACGCAGCAATTCACTACTGGGAGACATCTACTATTGGTGGATACACATCTATGCCTCTTGTCATTGGCTCTTCAGATGTATTCAGCTAGCTCCCAGTACTGTATTGCTGCTCTGGAACTAACATAATTATAGTGGAATAATAAAGTAATATTGCATTTTAGCCAATCAGGGCTAATTCATAAATAACTCCATGGGAGTAAGCACAATGTTAATTATATGGCACGGATGAACTAGAGCTGTGAAAAACTGCACTGAGATAAGAGGCAGCCTTCAAGGGCTTATAAATTACCATATGAGCCTACCTAGGTTTAACTTTCAACAAAGAATACAAAAGAACAAAGTAAATTTGATGATAAAAGTACATTGGAAAGTTGTTTAAAATGACATGCCCTATCTGAATCATGAAAGTTTCATTATGACTAGACTGTCCCTTTAATTATTAGATGTTTTCCTTCTGTTGCTCACCTTTAGAAATGTTTGGATCCTAAAATATGGTTGTTTCTTTACAGTAAGGGTTGAGGAAGAGGGATTCCCTGCTTTCATTGCCCGTAAAGAAATTGATTTCAACAAATGAGAAAAATAAAGATTACTCAGAAATATACTCTATAGCAGCAGTAAGTTATTTTGTAGCAAAAAGGTTCTTAACAGAACAGAAATTGCTTTAAAGGTGAATATTAAGCTCAAAAACTTTATTTTGTGATTCAGACAGAGAATACAATAAAAAAAAAAAAGTTTCCAATTATCTTCTATGATTAAATTTGCTTCATTCTCTTGGTGTTCTTCCTTGAAGAGATACCTAGGTAGATATCTGGTGCACTACAAGGCAGGAAATAGAGCGGCCATCTAGTGCTCTTGCAAATGGATAACATTTTTGCAAAACTACTGCCGTATAGTGCTCCAGACACTTGCACGATCCTAAGCTTTACATCCCTGCTTTTCATCAAAGGATACCAAGAAAACAAAGAAAATAGAAGTAAAGTGGAAAGTTGTTTCAAATGTTGGGTTTTATGTCGCTTTAAAGTAGGCTGACCATATTTCCTTGAGACAAAAACGGGACATTGAGATGTCAAAAACGTGACGGGGTTAATATTCTTTATTCATAGGAAAAAAAGATTTTAACAAAAGTTAACTTTTATGACATGAATATAAACAATTGAGCCAACAATTATCCTTCAGTTACAGAAGAACTCATACAAAAATGTTTAGGCATACGTAAAGCTATAACATCTAAATACCAATCCACAGTGTTTTCACAATGTTCCCACAATCTAAATTGGGAATGTGACATGTGTATACTTTTTAATCACATGCCCTTAACTCAATGGGGCCTATCTATCGAGGCATCTATAGCTTGATGCCCCGTGTTTCTGGCGTGCCTGCAGGCTCGCCAGAAACAGCAGTTATGAAGCAGCGGTCACAAAGACCGCTGCTCCATAACCTGTCCGCCTGCTCTGAGCAGGCGGACAGACATCGCCGGAAATCAACCCGATCGAGTACGATCGGCTTGATTGACACCCCCCTACTGGCGGCTGATTGGCCGCGAGTCTGCAGGGGGCGGGGTTGCACCAGCAGCTCTTGTGAGCTGCTGGTGCAATGCTGAATACGGAGAGCGTATTGCTCTCCGTATTCAGTGAGGTCTGGCGGACCTGATCCACACTGTCGGATCAGGTCCGCCAGACCTTGTTAAATAGAGGCCAATGTTTCCAAAATTGAAATTATCCTGTTATGTTGCTGTCCTCTATATGCCCCATATTAACTGATTTTAAATGGTAAAAGTGTAGCCTCTGAACAGGCGTTTGGTTTGAAGATCTGGATTAGTAGTTGTAGATTTTTTTTAGCTGAGTTGCCCAAAATCATTGTTACATGGTGGAAGAACTGAGAAAAATGTGGAAATAGTTACTTGATAATGATAACCGTTATTTATAATGTCTGTACAACCAGCACTGCAGCAGCATAATAAGCATAATTAATGACAATTAAATGGATTGACAGGCACAGACACTGGTCTTACCTTGGCCGTGCACAATTCTTGCAGAACATAAACAATTGATCACTATGTTTGTATGTTCGCACTGTGACACAAGAAGATGGCAAGAATTATTTCGCTGGTGATGGTCAGCCGCTAATTCGTTTAATGGCAGAGGGAGATGATCATCACATCAGATGATGACAGATCTAGTCCGACTCCTGTCCTTACTAGGCACTAGCTAGTAGTTCTAAATTCCCTTTCATGACCAGTCTCTCTCCTCAGCTCAGTCTGACAGCTCACAACTGAGTACTGACCTGCTGTCACTTGCTTTCAATGATCACGCCCCTAATTTTGAGCTCGGTTGGCATAGACGCGGTGCTGTGGGTTATGTGGGCATGGCCACCAAACCCCAACCCTGCAGTTAAAAAAAACTGCCCTCCCCACCGGCGGGGAGTTTAAAAATGTTTAGCAAGTGGTGTGTGTGCTAAAAAATGACACTTGCGCTGGCCGCACGGTCTGATAACCCTCAAAACGGGACAAAATTAATATTATTAAAGAAACGACGGGACAGAGGAAGAAACATAAAATAACGGTACCGTCCCTTTTAAAACGGGACGTATGGTCAGCCTACTTTAAAGGGATATTAACGTATATCATGTGTCACAATTAAAGGGACGGCAAACATTGCAAAATAATATTACATAAAACGTTACAAAAAAATAGTTTGGATATGGGGGCCTATTTATCAAATGTCTTGCGGACCTGATCCGACAGTGCGAATCAGGTCCGCAAGACATCGCTGAATGCGGAGAGCAATACGCTCTCCGTATTCAGCATTGCACCAGCAGCTCACAAGAGCTGCTGGTGCAACCCCGCCCCCTGCAGATTCGCGGCCAATGGGCCGCCAGCAGGGGGTGTCAATCAACCCGATCGTACTCGATTGGGTTGAATTCCGGTGATTCCTGTCCGCCTGCTCAGAACAGGCGGACAGGGTTATGGAGCAGCAGTCTTTGTAACCGCTGCTCCATAACTTGTGTTTCTGGCGAGTCTGAAGACTCGCCAGAAACACGGGCCGTCAAGCTCCGTTCGGAGCTTACTAGATAGGCCCCATTGGCTCCCAAAAAGGTTTAAAAGTTATTCTTTAGTCGATGATCCATTAAAAGCATGGTGAAGACATCAGCATAGTGGGAGCATTAGCATGATCTTATGCGTTTCGGCCATTGGCCATATTCATAGATAAAATAGTGATTCATAGAAAAAATGTTACAGTATTTTTTATAACTTGTAGCATAAGCAATGTTGAATGTTATCTTACTTTCTTGGCTGAGGCCAATTAGGAACAGATATACACAAGTTCCTGTACGTAACAACCAATCACTGGGCAGCATATTGGAGTGTCAGGGTTTTGCACTCCAGAACTCTCTGTGGGGAAGTGGCACAAATACAATTTTCATTTACAATTTTCAAATATTTAATTTATGTTCAATTAAACGATTTGGGCTAGGTTACGAGTGGGGTGGTAACAGTTATGCATGAGCGAAAAAGGGGTTTATCACATCTGTTTGCGCGCGTGTGGTTTATTGCTCGTATTACAAGTTTAAAGTAAACGCGATTGCTTGAGCGCAATTGAAGTTAATACTTGTCAGAATAGCACGTCCTCAGAGCTCTGATTAACTGTTTCGCGAAACAATAAAGTGTCACAAATACATCAAAAATACATCACAAAGTACAGTTACATTCATAATAACACCATCTAATAACAATTATAAAAATAAACTATTGCACAAAAAAGTTGTAAGGGCTCAAAGAAATGAGGTCTCAGGTGTTAGAACAAAAAAGGCAGGCAAAAATAACAGAGACGCATACATATACATGTCTAAATGTGTATATGTATGTATGTTTATATGACTGTACACATATGTATTTATATGTGTGTACATATGTATTTACAGACATAAATACAAATATAAACACAAAAATACATATGTATACATATAAAGAAATATATAGTATATATATATTGCAGTTAAGAAGATGAAAAATGTATAGTATAGTAAAATAAGGGATTATACTGTGTATTTACTGTAAATATTTCACATTACCATGTTCTGCACATAGGGGAATATGTTGTATGTATTTATAAATATATATTCCTATATATATATATATATATATATATATATATATATATATATATATATATATATATATATATATATATATATATATATATATATATATATATATATATATCTGTATATATCTATACCTACATGTATAATCATGTATATATATATATATATATATATATATATATCTGGTACCAAAAAAATCATTTATTTTTATTTATATATATATATATATATATATATATATATATATATATATATATGTATTTATGAATAAATAGAACATATTCTGCTATGTGAAGAATATTGGAATATGAAATATTCATATTTTTATGTCGGGTTAGCACATTTGAGAATATGGGACCAGGTTTGCGCATCAGTAGGGTTTTTTTTTCCCTACTTTTTTTGCTCCATTGAATTTTATGGATGAATATGTTAACACACACGCCATATTCAAAGTTCAGGCTTTTTACCGTGGATTGGGTTAGCGTATGAGCAAAAACGTTTACTTTCAACTTGTAAAAAAGACCGCTAAAAGATTGTGTTATCGTATTCCCACATGGAGTATGAAAAGTGGAATGAACCTAACACACCACTCGCGCGTAAACCCAAATGCGTTTACTCAAGTGCGCTAACCCGACATGAAAATATCAATATTTCACTTTCCAATGTTCTTCACATAGAAGAATATGTTCTATGTATTCATAAAAACATATTTCTCCATATATTTGATGATATTTTGGTACAATATAAATATATATACCTCTCTCTCTCTCTCTCTCTCTCTCTCTCTCTCTCTCTCTCTCTCTCTCTATATATATATATATATATATATATATATATATATATATACACACACACACACATACATGATTATATATAGGTATATATATATATATATATATATATATATATATATATATATATATATATATATATATATATATATATATATATATATATATATATATATGAATATCTATTTAAAAATATTTAGAACGTATTCCCCTATGTGAATAACATTGGCATGTGATAGATTTATAGTAAATACACAGTATGACACTTTATAAAATATGAATATTGCATAAATATGTTTTTACGTGTTTTCATCTACTTGACTGTAAAGGGCTCCAATGCACTTTTATATATGTCTATATATGTATACACATATTTTTATATGTGTATATATGTGTGTACATATGTATCTATGTGTTTATATGGGTATATATGTCTGTAAATACACACATATACATATATATATATATATATATATATATATATATATATACACACAAGAAAAAGTCACAAACTGGAAAGGTTCAGAAAAAGAGAATATTGGATAAGTTTGTAACGGTACTCAGGGTGCGGTAGATAGATTAGTTACTGGGCAATCAAATATAAGCCATATACGTGGAAGAAATAATCAATCAGACACTCACGGATTCCACCAGGAGGAGGACAAGGGACCTTCACCTGCCGCAAAACCCCTCCTGAACAGCACAGCCGCCTCTGCGCTTCAGGAGAAGGGATGGATTGGGACCGCCTCACTTTGGTTTCGTCTGTGTCCTTCCACCGGAAAGATAGAGCACTGCAGGCACCTTCCGTTCAAACTGTGGTAGGTGCCCAACATGTCAGTGACGAGGATAATACCGCTCCGCCAATCCTGAGTACTCTGTAGCTCCACCTGATCCAAGGAGCTTGTGAAACATATGATAATAGTTCCAATATACAAAGCAGATAGCCTGGCTAAGGGGAAAATTATGCAAATCCAATGAAAAGATTTAACGGCTCTGCTTAGGTTAAAAAGTCCAACTTTTATTTGGTCAGTTCAAAATACACAGCAACATCAGAAGCAAGACACTTGATTATACTTGTGCACAACTATTAGCGTGCCGCTCGTAATCTGGCTCCATATAACTACCATCTGTACATGGGATTTTACGTTGCATAACTGACAACTGTATGACCAAATTATATGATATATACCTACCATAAGAATGTGAGATTATATGGTATATGACTGACAAACGTATGCAAAATTACATGTTATATACCTACCATCTGTATGTGGGATTATATGGTATAACACATATAATCCAAGATACAGATGGTAGTGATATACAGTACCATATAATTCCACATCCACATAGTACTTATATAGAATGTAAATTGGCATACAAAAAATGGGCCGGCTCCTTAGCTTAGATTCCTGCTTTTTCAAATTGTCGGCAGGATGAAGACTTCTCGCCGCCTGGATGGAGATGGATGTCTTTTTGGGGTGTTTTTTTTCCAGATTAGGGCTTCGGGCAAAGTGTAATAGAGCTGAATGCCCTTTTAAGGGCAGTAAAAGAGCTGACTGGGTAGCTTAGGTTTTTTTAAAGATAGTTTTTTTATTTTGGGGGGTTGGTTGTGTGGTGAGTTTTACTGTTAGGGGGACTTTGTATTTTTTCCCAGGTAAAAGAGCTGTTTAACTTAGGGCAATGCCCTTTAAAAGGCCCTTTTAAGGGCTATTGGTAGTTTATTGTAGGTTAGGGGGTGTTTTATTTTGGGGGGGCTTTTTATTTTTATAGGGTTATTAGATTAGGTGTAATTGTTTTTATTTTTGATAGTTTCGTTTATTATTTTTTGTAATCTTAGTGTTTTTTATTTTTCATAATTTAGTGTTTATTATTTTTTGTAAATTTAAATTTTTTATTTTTTTTGTAGTGTTAGATTTTTTAATTGGTAGTTTTTTTTTATTTTATTAGAATAGTTATGTTAGGTTAATTTATAGTTTAAACTTAGGTTGTTTTTTTTCACAGGTAAATTTTTATTTATTTTAAGATAGTTATATTGTAATTTTAATTTAAAGTTAGGGTGGTGTTAGGTTTAGGAGTTAATAGTTTAATTTAGTGTTTTGCGATGTGGGGGGCCGACGGTTTAGGGGTTAATAGGTTTATTTAGTGGTGGCGATGTGGGGGGCCGCTGGTTTAGGGGTTGATAGGTTTATTTAGTGGGAGCAGTTTAGGGGTTAATACGTTTATTTAGTGGCGGCGATGTAGGGGGCCGCAGGTTTAGGGGTTATCAGGTTTATTTAGTGGCTGTGATGTGGGGGCAGGAGGTTTAGGGATTAATAGGTTTATTTAGTGGCAGCGATGTGGGGGGGCAGGAGGTTTAGGGGTTAATAGGTTTATTTAGTAGCGGCAATGTCGGGGGCGGCAGATTAGGGGTTAATAACTTTTATTAGTGTTGGGGATGTCGGGGAGCGGCGGAATAGGGGTTAAAAATTATATTTAGCTGTCGGCGATGCCGAGGAAACAGAGAATTAGGGATTAATAACTTTTATTAGTGTCGGCAATGTCGGGGGCGGTGGATTAGGGGTGTCTAGACCAGGGGCTTATGTTAGGGTGTTAGGTTTAAATGTAACTTTCTTTTCCCCATAGACATCAATGGGGTTGCGTTACGGCGATTTGCCATTCCGCACTTCAGGTATTAGTTTTATTTTCTAACACTCTCTCCCCATTGATGTCTATGGGGGAGAGCGTGCACTAGCACGTCAAATTAGCCCTTGGCTTTTGTGCCGTATGGAACTTAACGCACCAAAATTCACAGCACAAGGAGTCTTTTCAATAACTCATAATGGCAGAGCTATCGAGAGTGAAATAAAGCAATTTTTTGGGCATTATTTTTGCACCCTGTTTAGCGCAGAACTCGTAATCTAGGTGTCAGATAGAACATACAAATTTAAACAACTTTCCAATTTACTTCTATTATCTAATTTTCTTTGTTTTATTATTATCCTTTGTTGAAAAGCAGGAAGGTAAGTTCAGGAGCGTGCACGTGTCTGCAGCACTATATGGCAGTGTATTTGCAACAATGTTATCAATTAGCATGAGCACTAGATGGTAGCACTATTTCCTGTCATGTAGTACTAATGTTATACATTTGCAAGAGCACTAGATGGCAGCACTATTTCCTATCATGTAGTGCTAATGTTATACATTAGCAAGAGCACTAGATGGCAGCACTATTTCCTGTCATGTAGTACTAATGTTATACATTAGCAAGAGCACTAGATGGTAGCACTATTTCCTGTCATGTAGTACTAATGTTATACATTTGCAAGAGCACTAGATGGCAGCACTATTTCCTATCATGTAGTGCTAATGTTATACATTAGCAAGAGCACTAGATGACAGCACTATTTCCTATCATGTAGTACCAATGTTATACATTAGCAAGAGCACTAGATGGCAGCACTATTTCCTGTCATGTAGTACTAATGTTATACATTAGCAAGAGCACTAGATGGCAGCACTCTTTCCTGTCATGTAATACTAATGTTATACATTAGCAAGAGCACTAGATGGCAGCACTATTTCCTGTCATGTAGTACTAATATTATACATTAGCAAGAGCACTAGATGGCAGCACTATTTCCTGTCATGTAGTACTAATGTTATACATTAGCAAAAGCACTAGATGGCAGCACTATTTCCTGTCATGTAGTGCTAATATTATAAATTAGCAAGAGCACTAGATGGCAGCACTATTTCCTGTCATGTAGTTTGTGACGAACCAAGGTTATCCAACCCTGCACCAGTCACTTATTTGGTACAGAAAGGGTTATCAGCCCCATTTTTCTGTCACCAATAGGTCACAATCTAGCCACACCAGGCAAGCTTGTTATTCAGTTTAGTGGGTGCAAGGGTTAACCACACTCCCTAGTCTGTACTAGACGTAAGAGAAATGCCCTAAACTCCCTTTTAATGCCACCCACACTAAACCAATAATCCTATAGCTCCAATACTGTCACCACTTAAAATTTATTAAAGGGAAAATCCTAAGAAAAATCCCAGACTTTACACATTAACCCTCTAAATATAATTTAGCAGAAAATAACCTAAATTATACAGTTCTAATATTCCAGTCTCTTTCAGTAACGTGGTTCAATTATTAGACAAAGGCCAAACTTAATAAAAGAATGATTTATTATGCCAAAAATATTATGCACAATGCATTATTAATAAAAGTTGGTACAAATAACATGACACATTAGCAAACAGTGTTTTAAAATAAAATAGGAGAAAAATAACAGACCTAATACTTCACTAGCTTATGAGTCTGCCCCCAGGGAGATGGGCAAGAAGAAAAGTTGTCACTCACGCTGTAGCAAGAAGCCTCCCATGTAGAATGAACACCTTATTGTTAAAAACATAAGATTCTTATACCATTTTCCAGAGATTAGGTTGCCTGACCACACCCTCCTGGCCGGGCTAAGAAACCCCCCTGTCTTTATGCCCTTCAATAGACTAAGTTCTTGCCTGAAATTATACAATCCATTATAATTTCTGCTAGGTAACTATTTCTATATTTACATATTGGGAACCTCTTGGTTTCATTGGGAGAATCGGTTTCATATCAAATATGCCATAGGTTGTCATAATTACCTTCATTTAAGGTTATAACAGTTTAAACACACATATGTACATAATATACCAATGTCCTTTCAGTGACCTGGTCAGTTTTTGTGATGGAGGCCCTGTTTTGCATAATGCATTCTATTGACAACCTAAGCCATAAACCCTTTCCTGTGTATTTTCTGAAACTAAGGGCTTGAGTGGCTTTATGACTCAATGCATACACAATAACACTTGGTGGGGCTATTTAGGAGGCTCCTGGCACTTCAAAGAAAACACACAATTCTTCTTGAAAAACAAACTGTTTTGAGTTCAAGCTACACAGAATTAACCCCTTCTTAGTTAAAGCCTGAGGTTTTCGTGACATAGTACTAATGTTATACATTAGCAAGAGCACTAGATGGCCGCACTATTTCCTGTCATGTAGTACTAATGTTATACATTAGCAAGAGCACTAGATGGCAGCACTATTTCCTGTCATGTAGTACTAATGTTATACATTAGCAAGAGCACTAGATGGCCGCACTATTTCCTGTCATGTAGAACTAATGTTATACATTAGCAAGAGCACTAGATGGCAGCACTATTTCCTGTCATGTAGTACTAATGTTATACATTAGCAAGAGCACTAGATGGCAGCACTATTTCCTGTCATGTAGTACTAATGTTATACATTAGCAAGAGCACTAGAGGGCAGCACTATTTCCTGTCATGTAGTACTAATGTTATACATTAACAAGAGCACTAGAGGGCAGCACTATTTCCTGTCATTTAGTACTAATGTTATACATTAGCAAGAGCACTAGATGGCAACACTATTTCCTGTCATGTAGTACTAATGTTATACATTAGCAAGAGCACTAGATGGCCGCACTATTTCCTGTCATGTAGTACTAATGTTATACATTAGCAAGAGCACTAGATGGCAGCACTATTTCCTGTCATGTAGTACTAATGTTATACATTAGCAAGAGCACTAGATGGCAGCACTATTTCCTGTCATGTAGTACTAATGTTATACATTAGCAAGAGCACTAGATGGCCGCACTATTTCCTGTCATGTAGTACTAATGTTATACATTAGCAAGAGCACTAGATGGCAGCACTATTTCCTGTCATGTAGTACTAATCTTATACATTAGCAAGAGCACTAGATGGCAGCACTATTTCCTATCATGTAGTACTAATGTTATCCATTAGCATGAGCACTAGATGGCAGCACTATTTCCTGTCATGTATTGCTCCAGACGTGCTCACTACCTATCTAGACATATCTTCAATAAAGCAGAACGTTATTTTTCAATGAGGTGACGTTTCCACCTCTTAGCCAATAGCCTGCGGGCCAGCAGGCATTATGCCGGATAGCTAGCACACTATTGGCTAACATCACCTCACTGAAAAATAGCGTTTTGCCGCGGGCGGCCTGAGGCGATCAGCACTGAATAACCTGCAGGTAAATAAAGAAACTTTCAGCATGAAGTATTTTATACCACATGACTGAAAATCCCCTTTATTTGTAGCATTGGTAAATCCTAGCGTTTCACAAACAGATGTCCAGTATTTAACCAGCTAGTCCAGTATTCTTGCAGACTGTCCAAATACTGGACACTTAAAAAAAAAAAGTTCTCAGAATGTCAGCTAAATTTAAAGGGCCCTTATGCATCTAGGCAATACAAATATGACCCTAAAAGAAATTACACTGTGCATGCACTACTATATATGTCAATGGGAGCCAATGAGGGTAAAAAGAATACACACTGTTTTATGTTAATGGATATCTTGGGAGTATTAATTAAATAGCTGCCCTATGTGTATTTCTGGCTGTCAATGGGGTCAAATCACTACTGTATACTACTCAGTTGTTAATATATACATGGTGGGGATCAAGGGTCAGATCAAAGGAAGACCTTTTGAGGGGGGCTGTTATGTAACTACTGCAGCAGTGTGTATAGTGATATTTTTAAAACAACCTGTAGAGGGTGCTTTAGAGTGCATAATATACAGCCATTCTATGGTAAACTAAGCTGTATAGCTAGAAGAAGTGTTTAACTCCTTAATGACCACGACGTACCCTGTACATCGCTGGTCGTTAAGGGTTATTCAGGCCATAATAGCGCATGCTATAAAAAAAAAAAAAAGCCCCATAGAGAGACCATCAACATATAGGGTATGTTGCTGGTCCTAAAGGGGTTAATATTGAATATTAATGTGTGCAATAAATGAAAGCAGAGCTGTGGGTGTTACCTACTGCCATCCTGAAGCTGTCTGCTGCAGCTAAAGAACCCTTTTCAGGTTGTTTGTATAAACAGAAGTATGTTGGAACATTTTTTTGTTTTTTTTTTTGTTTTTTTTTGTTTAAGTAGTTTTTATTGGGTGTAACAATTTTACAACAAAGAGATAATTCTCTAAACAGCAAAATAACAATTAAATACATGTACACAATAAGACAATATTGACCCATTATTTTCTAAATTAAGGGGAGGGGTGGGGGCGGGAGGGGGTAAGGATAAGGGGAATATGGGGAAGGAAAATAATATCCTATCGCATGTACAGCTTTTCAAGTTTCCTTCGAGCTGGATTAATATAACCGAACTGAGCTTTATATTGCATAGCATATTATACACATGTCCATCAAACACAGTGAAATAGTCAGTTACCTGGGAAAGAAAGGTACAGAGGGAGGGGTTACCTAGCTGTCAGTTGTGGGTATGGGGCCTCTGTTCCCAAAGGAATAGTACATTGACTATAAAATCTTGTTTCCCAGCATACAAATAGTGCATCTTTTCAAGGGTCAGAACATGGTCTACTTCCAGAATCCATTTAGAAATGGAGGGTATCTCTCGAGTCTTCCATAATCTGGGAATCAGTCTTTTAGCACATGTCAGCATTAATAGAAACAGTTTTTTACGGTATGCACAGGGAATCTGAGGAACATGGTTTAGAAGAACGGAGCATGCATTCAGGGAAATGTTAGTACCCAACACCTGGTTCATGTACTGCTCAATTTGCGGCCAAAAGCCAGCCAGACCAGGACAAGACCACCAAATGTGGGTCATAGAGCCTACCTCACCACACCTCCTCCAGCAACTAGAAGAGGCGTTAGGGTAGATGACACGTAGGCGCTGGGGTGTCAGGTACCAGCGAGCCATAATTTTGTAGTTCGCTTCAGCCATAGTTAGGGAAGTGGAGGATGTGTGTATATAATGGAAGCAGCGCTTCCAATCATCATCAGATAAATCATTTAGCATTTCCTCATTCCACCTCGCCAGGTATGCAGGACGTTGTTCTGGGAAGGAGCCCCGTAGGATATTATACGATCTAGACAGGTGTGCTTTTTTGATCTGGGGGTTGGTGCAAAGTTGTTCGAACTGTGTCAGTGGCCTTTGTATATCTGGTTTGAAGGGGCTACTATGTATCGCATGTCTGATTTGAAAGTACGCGTACCAGTTTTGAAAGGGAGACCCCAGCTCTTCATAGAGCAAGGCTCTTTCCTTAATGCCAGCCGGGCCTAGGACTAAATATATAGGTAGATTTTGTAACAATGTATTTGCGCTGGTGTGGGTGAATAGGTCGTGTTGCAAGAATAGATGGTTACCCAATAGCGGAGTCAGAGGGGATACTGAGGAGGATACTCCTCTGAAATGTGTAAGGACATAGTCCCATGTATCAAGAGTAGCTTTAATGTAGTTATTGAGGTATGGTATCTGAGGTCTGGAGTGTTTCGGTAGCCAGGCTAAGTCTCTCATGTTTTTAACTCTAGAGAGATAGCTCTCTATCTGTATCCATACTTTATCCGGGGGAGAGTGGTTCCAAGAAAGTATTCTCGATAAGTGAGCTGCTCTATAATAATTAGTAAGATTAGGGACATTAAGACCACCGTCATCTCTACATAGGCCCAAGGTATGTTGTGCTATTCTAGGTCTCTTATAGACCCAAATGAATGAATTTATCATTTTCCCTAGCGCTCTGAGATAAGTATTGGGCAAGGCCATCGGTAGGGTCTGAAAATGATAAAGAAATTTAGGGACAATCATCATTTTGATGGTATTGATCCTGCCTATCCAAGACAGATGCCCCTGTCTGTGCCAGGAGTCTAACAATCTTTTAACCTTTTCTTGGAGTGCTATGTAATTGTCTGAGAATAGTTTACGGGTGTCTTTCGTAATCACCAAACCCAGGTATTTAAGTTTATCAGTGACAGTGAATTTTGTGAGTCGTGTTATGGCTTCTACTCCCAGTGGTGGTAAATTAAGTGGGATTAGGCCAGATTTCCCCATATTAACGGTGAAGTTTGAGACTTGTTTATACCCCTCAAGTGTTTCAATTAGGGCTGGTAGTGTCGTCTCTGGGGACTGTAGAGTGAGGATCACATCGTCTGCGAATAACAGGCACTTCTGGGTAACATTGCCAAAGTCCAGGCCTCTGATTGCTACATTGTGTCTGATCTGTATTGCAAGAATTTCCACTGTTAGGGCGAATAGTAAGGGTGATAAAGGGCAGCCCTGGCGTGTGCCATTAGAAATGGGAAATGAATAAGAAATGGTATCATTTATTTTAATTTTGGCGCTTGGATTATGGTATAGGGCCTGGATTCTGTTGATAAATGAATTTGGGATGCCGAATTTCGACAGGGTTTTCCACATAAATTGCCAGTCCACCCTGTCGAAAGCCTTCTCCGCGCCTGTGGAGAGTAAGACTAATGGAATGTGGTAGTCGTGGGCGTACTGTAAGGAGTGTAGCAATCTAGTTGTGTTGTCCTTGGCTTCTCGGCCCCTGATAAAGCCAACCTGGTCTGGGTGAATGATTTTTGGTAGTATATTATTTAACCTGTTTGCAAGGATCTTAGCATAGATCTTCATATCTATATTAATAAGGGAAATTGGTCTATAATTTCCCACAAGATCAGTTGCTTTGTCTGGTTTGGGAATGACTGTAATTAAAGCCTCAAGCAGTGATTCTGGAAAAGTTATATCCTGGTCTACGTCAGTGAACAATGTGAGAAGTTGTGGACTTATGTGCTCTAGTAGCAACTGGTAGAATTTAGCCGTAAGGCCGTCAGGGCCGGGGGATTTGCCATTGGGTAGTGCCTGGATAGTGGTGATGATTTCTTGTAGAGTAATTGGGGAGTCTAAAAATTCCTTATCGTCGTCTGTTATAGATGGCGTGTCTGTGGTTGCTAAGTATGAGTCTATGAGTTGTGATCTGTCTGGGGATGTCGGGGTTCTCAAGTTATATAGTTTGGAGTAGTAGGAGATAAAGGAATTCGTAATCTCGTCATTATTACTAACAGTCACTCCCGGGGATTGCATGATAGACCTGATGAAATTAGCATACCTTTGTTTCTTAAGTGATCTGGCCAACAAGCGGCCTGCTTTATTATTCTCTATAAAAAATTTGGCTTTGGTGGTTAGGGCTCTCATATGTGCGTTCCATATAAGGAAATTATTAAGGGTGTCCATTGCCTCCATGAGAGTGGCGAGTTTTGTGGGGGAGGTTGGGTCTAGTTTATGAATAGACTCCTGCTTAGTAAGGTCATCTGTCAGTGACTTGAACTGGGCCGATCTAAGTTTGCGCTGTTTGACATTGTGCTTAATCAAAACCCCACGTATGAAACACTTATAAGCCTCCCAATTGGTTGAGGCAGAAGTGTCCTCCGGTTTATTGAAGGAGAAATATTCCTCTGAAAGCTTTTTTAGTTCGTCAATGGTTTCTTGATTAGTGAGAATAGTGTCGTTTAGTCTCCAGATAGAGGTACCCTGAGAATCTTTATACCATTTGAACTTGGTGGTAACCATAATGTGATCTGACCAGGGTGTATGTGATATTTTAGAGTAAATAAGATTTGTCAAGAGTGCTTGGCTACATAAAATGTAGTCTAGTCTAGAGGTGTCAAACAGGTTAACACTCTGAAGAGCTGCACAATTATTTTTCAAGGAGTGGTTGCGCAGGTAAGACTTTCCAGTAGATGTGTCAATGGAGGGGTTCAGAGGGAAGTTGAGGTCGCCCCCCAGAATTATCGGGCCTTTAGAGATATCTAGTAGAGTGTTGGCCAGAGACTTTTAATTTTTTTTTTTATTGTACGCTCTATGTGAATCATAAAAGTTCGGTTTTGGCTTCTGTGCTCTTTTAAGAGAACACATGACATGGTCAAGTGAGATAACTTTGCCATCATCTCATCTCTGTCTTATATTATGTAACATACAATCCTGTCCACCACACTGGTAGATATATAAGACTTTTATTCAGTAGAACATTTTAAATACTTATAATAGTGACCTTTGGGTACAAATTTGATAAACAGTGCATGTAGGCAACTACCAAGGGATACAGGAGTGTAAACAAGGCATTTAGATTGTCTAATCCCTGTCTATCTTCAGCATTACCTGGCCAGTAGCAACAGAGTCCCTCATGGTCAGCGCATGATTACAGGACATAAAGCACTGCACTATTGCTTGCATATACCTATATGTTTAAATATGGCAAAGTGGTCAAACACATAAAGTCCCATAAATTAACAAACCCGAGCTGATTATAGTAGGAGTTTGGCGAGCCAGGTCTATATGCCACTTGTGACTGGCTCAGTGGCTATGTTTAGCTAGGTCCCAGTAGCACATTGCCACTCCAAAACTGACTTTAGGGACACTAAAATTAAACTTTCACAATTCAGCTAGAGCATTCAGTTTTTTAAAGAAACTTTTCAGTTTACTTACATTATCATTTTGTGCACAGTCTTATTATATGGATACTTTCTGAGGGATCAACTCCTACGGACCATATGCAAGAGTCCACAGTGTATTTGTATATGAGATTATGATTGGCTGATGGCTGTCACATGATACAGAGAGCTGGCAAATTTAATTTAATTTTGAATTTTGTCAGAAAAAATACTGCTTATTTAATATACAGAGTAAATGTTATATTACTTTACTTATATAAACCTGTGAGGCACATACTTACATAAATATTGAGAAACAGTTGTCCAATTTTTCTGTATTTGCCCCTAAATCCGCCCCATATTCCCCTCTTTCTTTTTCATGATCTGGCTATATTCCCTTTGTTTTATTCATGGATACACTATTGAAAGTAAATCTGAAAGATAATTTTAACCAATTGACTAAGTAATTAAGGGTGGAGCAGTAAATGTTAGCGTACAGAAATAGCATTTTGTGCTGATCAAAGATAAATAAATTGACATACAGTATTTGGTATTGGTTTTTAAGATAAGACAATAGTACAAAGTTCATAAATATTTGAAAATATAAAAACACACAATAGACAACATATTGACAAAATTCTAGAAATAAGAAAAATGAATTAGACTGATCACTGGTAGTAACGTCGCGAACCTAAAAATTTGGGTTTGCGAACGTCGAACGCGAACTTCCACAACTGTTCGCGAACGGGCGAACCGCCATAGACTTCAATAGGCAGGCGAACTTTAAAACCCACAGGGACTCTTTCTGGCCACAATAGTGATGGAAAAGTTGTTGCAAGGGGACTAACACCTGGACTGTGGCATGCCGGAGGGGGATCCATGGCAAAACTCCCATGGAAAATTACATAGTTGATGCAGAGTCTGGTTTTAAGCCATAAAGGGCATAAATCACCTAACATTGCTAAATTGTTTGGAATAACGTGCTTTAAAATATCAGGTATGATGTTGTATCGATCAGGTAGTGTAAGGGTTACGCCCGCTTCACAGTGACAGACCAAACTCCCTGTTTAAAGGGATAGTCTACACCAGAATTTTTATTGTTTTAAAAGATAGATAATCCCTTTAATACCCATTTCCCAGTTTTGCATAACTAACACAGTTATAATAATATACTTTTAACCTCTGTGATTATCTTGTATCTAAGCCTCTGCAAACTGCCCATTTTTTCAGTTCTTTTGACAGACTTGCAGTCTAGCCAATCAGTGCCTGCTCCCAGATAACTTCTCGTGCACAAGCACAGTAGTGTTATCTATATTAAATACGCGAACTAACACCCTCTAGTGGTGAAAAACTGTTAAAATGCAATATGAAAGAGGTGGGCTTCAAGGTCTAAGAAATTAGCATATGAACCTCCTAGGTTAAGCTTTCAATTAAGAATACCAAGAGAACAAAGCAAAATTGGTGATAAAAGTAAATTGGAAAATTGTTTAAAATTACATGCTCTAGCTGAATCATGAAAGTTTATTTTGGCCTAGACCCTTTAACGCACCGCAAACAACCGCAAACAGTCCATTTGCACAACCGCAAACTCCCCATTTGCACAAGGTTGGATACCAAGCTAGCCATATCCCTTTCCTTGTCCTCACTGATGTCATTGAAGGTCTCTTCCTCCACCCAGCCACGTACAACACCAAGGGTCCCCGAAAGGTGACAACAAGCCCCCTGGGACGCCTGCTGTGTTTGGTCTTCCACCTCCTCAAAGCCACCTTCCTCCTCTGACTCCTCTTCTTCAGACTCCTTTCTCTGCGTTGCCTCTCTCTGAGTTATTATAAGGTGTGTAAAGTAGTACTATTCCTATCAGCTTAATCCCTGTTATGTGCCTTTTTTTTGGTTTGGTTTTTGAAGCCACAGTGCAGCACCAGAGGCCAGAAAAATTAGGCATGTACACATGCCTGAAAAATTAGGTATTGTTGCAGCCGCTGCTGTAGCAGCGGCCAGAAAAATTGATGTTTGTTTCCCAGGCAGAAAGTGCCCTAAAACATTGCGGCTTGAACCCTAGTTGGTGGCAGATAAGTGACAAAGTCATCCGGTATTCAGAGATAAAATACAGCAGCGTGTGGACCATTTTTAGCCCAAGGCAGCTCATCTCATCAGGCCTTTTTTTAGTCGAATGTATCGTCCACTGTCAGTCCCTTCGGGATCCATCCCTCATTCATCTTAATAAAGGTGAGGTAATCTAGACTTTTTTGACCTAGGCGACTTCTCTTCTCAGTGACAATACCTCCTTCTGCACTGAAGGTCCTTTCTGACAGGACACTTGAAGCTGGGAAGGCCAGAAGTTCTATCGCAAATTGGGATAGCTCAGGCCACAGGTCAAGCCTGCACACCCAGTAGTCAAGGGGTTCATCGCTCCTCAGAGTGTTGATATCTGCAGTTAAGGTGAGGTAGTCTGCTACCTGTCGGTCGAGTCGTTCTCTGAGGGTGGACCCCGAAGGGCTGTGGCGATGCGTAGGACTTAAAAAGCTCTGCATGTCCTCAATCAACAACACGTCTGTAAAGCGTCCTGTCCTTGCCGGCGTGGTGGTGGGAGGATGAGGATTACTTTCACCTCTTCCCTTGTTAGATTCCCGTTGTGCTGTGACATCACCCTTATACGCTGTGTAAAGCATACTTTTTAATTTATTTTGGAACTGCTGCATCCTTTCCGACTTGCGGTAATTCGGTAACATTTCAGGCACTTTATGCTTATACCTGGGGTCTAGTAGCGTGGACACCCAGTACAGGTCATTCTCCTTCAGCCTTTTTATACGAGGGTCCCTCAACAGGCACAACAGCATGAAAGACCCTATTTGCACAAGGTTGGATGCCGAGCTACTCATGTCTTGTTCCTCGTCCTCAGTGATCTCACTGAAGGTATCTTCTTCCCCCCAGCCACGTACAACACCACGGGTACCAGATAGGTGACGAGCACCCTGGGATGCCTGTTGTGGTTGGTCTTCCTCCTCCTCCTCAAAGCCACATTCCTCCTCTGACTCCTCTTCCTCACAATCCTCTTCCAGCGTTGCCGCAGATCCAGCAAGCGATGCTGATAAGGCTGTTTCTGGTGGTGATGGTGACCACAACTCTTCCTCTTCACGCTCATCTACGGCCTGATCCAGCACTCTTTGCAGGGCACGCTCCAGGAAGAAAACAAATGGTATAATGTCGCTGATGGTGCCTTCGGTGCGACTGACTAGGTTTGTCACCTCTTCAAAAGGACGCATGAGCCTACAGGCATTGCGCATGAGCGTCCAGTAACGTGGCAAAAAAAATCCCAGCTCCGCAGAGGCTGTCCTAGCACCCCGTTCATACAAATAGTCGTTAACGGCTTTTTCCTGTTGGATCAGGCGGTCGAACATTAGGAGTGTTGAATTCCAACGTGTCGGGCTGTCGCAAATCAAGCGCCTCACTGGCATGTTGTTTCGCCGCTGGATATCTGAAAAGTGCGCCATGGCCGTGTAGGAATGCCTGAAATGGCCACACACCTTCCTGGCCTGCTTCAGGATGTCCTGTAAGCCTGGGTACTTATGCACAAAGCGTTGTACAATCAGATTACACACATGTGCCATGCACGGCACATGTGTCAACTTGCCCAAATTCAATGCCGCCACCAAATTGCTTCCATTGTCACTAACCACTTTGCCGATCTCCAGTTGGTGCGGAGTCAGCCACTGATCCACCTGTGCGTTCAGGGCGGACAGGAGTGCTGGTCCGGTGTGACTCTCTGCTTTCAGGCATTCAAACCCAAATGGCGTGACACTGCCGTATCCGGGATGTGGAATAGTACCTGGGGAGCTGGGGGGGTGCCGTTGATGTGGAGCAAAATGCAGCAGCAGAAGAGGACTCAGCCGAGGAGGTTATGGAAGAGGATGGAGTAGGAGGAGTAGAGGGGAGGAGTAGAGGAGGTGGCAGCAGGCCTGCCTGCAAGTCGTGGCGGTGTCACCAACTCCTCTGCAGAGCCACGTATTCCATGCTTGGCAGCCATCAGCAGGTTTACCCAATGCGCAGTGTTGGTGATATACCTGCCCTGACCATGCTTTGCAGACCAGGTATCAGTGGTCAGATGGACCCTTGCCCCAACACTGTGTGCCAGACATGCCATTACTTCCTTTTGCACAATCAAGTACAGGTTGGGGATTGCCTTTTGTGCAAAGAAATTTCAGCCGGGTACCTTCCACTGCGGTGTCCCAAAAGCTGCAAATTTTTTCAACGCCTCAGACTCCACCAGCTTGTATGGTAAAAGCTGGCAGGCTAAGAGTTCAGTCAAGCCAGCTGTCAGATGCCGGGCAAGGGGGTGACTTTGTGACATTGGCTTCTTACGCTCAAACATGTCCTTGACAGACACCTGACTGTGGGCAGATGAGCAGGAACTGCTCAAGGCGAGACACGGAGTGGCGGATAGTTGAGAGGGGGCAAGGAGGACAGCAGTGGTTGACGTGGCTGAAGATGCTGGACCAGGAGGAGGATGGCGGTTTTGAGTTTGTGTGCTGCTTGTACTCATGTGTTGATCCCATAGGCGTTTGTGATGTGCGATCATGTGCCTTCGCAAAGCAGTTGTACCTAGGTGGGTGTTGGACTTCCCACGACTCAGTTTCTTTTGGCACAGGTTGCAAATGGCATCGCTGTTGTCAGAGGCAGACACACAAAAAAAATGCCACACTGCTGAGCTTTGCAATGACGGCATTCTGGTGGTGGCAACAGCATGCGTTGATTGGCGTGCTGTCTTGCTGACCCTGGGTGCTGATGCATGCTGTCTGACTGTGCCACTAGCTCCTTGCAACGACCTCCCCCTCCTTCCAACTCGTCTCCTCCTCCTCTCTGTCTCCCCATCTGAACTTTCCCCCTCTTCTTCTTCTCTTCTAGCGGGCACCCACGTGACATCCACGGACGCATCGTCATCATCAACCGCTTCACTTGTATATGACAAGTCAACAAAGGAAGCAGCAGCGTGTACAACATCATCATCATCACACCGTACGTCCATGTGTGTAATGCTGCCTGACTGAGACATATCCCTGTTATCTACATTCTCTGGCAATAATGGTTGCGCATCACTATCACTCATTTCTTCCAACTGATGTGTAAATAACTCCTCTGACAGATCAAGTGAAGCGGCTGTAGTGCTAGTGTTGGTGGTGGCAGCAGGCGGGCGAGTGGTAACTTGAGAGGTGCCGCAGCTAAGCTGGAGGAGGATGGTGCGTCAAGATTCCGAGCGGAAGCTGTAGAAGATTGGGTGTCCTGTGTTATCCAGTAAACTATGTCCTCAGAAATGTTCGAGTTAGGGGTACGTGGCCTCTGAACACTGGGCATTATTCTAGGGCCAAAGGGAATCACAGCACCACGAACACGACGGACCCTGCGGGGTGGCCTGCTTCTGTCTGTCATTTTCATTTCGATTAGTGGTACTATGCGTGCATGCTACTGTGACAACAGATATGAGTGGCACTGTGCACTGGCAGAAGTTGACAGAGTAGACGCTGTAGGCCTGACACACACGCTTGCAGACAACGAACTGCTATTCAATCTATTACAGTCAACATTGTATTTTTTTTTTTAAATGTACACTACTGTTACACCAGATATGAGTTGCACTGGTGTGACATTGTGCCATGGCAGGCTCTGAAACGCACACGTGTGAAGGAAACTGACTGCTATTATTTAACACAGTCAAAAAAGTGTTTTGTTTTTTTTAAATCTACAATACTGTTACACCAGATATGAGTGGTGGCACTGGGGTGACACTGTGCCCTGGCAGGCAGGCACTGAAACGCACACGTGTGAAGGAAACTAACTGCTATTATTTAACACAGTCAAAAAAGTGTTTTTTTTTTTTAAATCTACACTACTGTTACACCAGATATGAGTGGTGGCACTGGGGTGACACTGTGCCCTGGCAGGCAGGCAGGCAGGCACTGAAACGCACACGTGTGAAGGAAACTGACTGCTATTATTTAACACAGTCAAAAAAGTATTTTTTTTTTTTTTAATCTACACTACTGTTACACCAGATATTAGTGGTGGCACTGGGGTGACACTGTGCCCTGGCAGGCAGGCAGGCAGGCACTGAAACGCACACATGTGAAGGAAACTGACTTCTATTATTTAATACAGTCAAAAAAGTGTTTGTTTTTTTTTAAATCTACACTACTGTTACACCAGATATGAGTGGTGGCACTGGGGTGACACTGTGCCCTGGCAGGCAGGCACTGAAACGCACACGTGTGAAGGAAACTGACTGCTATTATTTGACACAGTCAAAAAAGTGTTGTTTTTATTAAATCTACACTACTGTTACACCAGATATGAGTGGTGACACTGGAGTGACACTGTGCCCTGGCAGGCAGGCACTGAAAGGCACACGTGTGAAGGAAACTGACTGCTATTATTTAACACAGTCAAAAGTGGTGGCACTGGGGTGACACTGTGCCCTGGCAGGCAGGCACTGAAACGCACACGTGTGAAGGAAACTGACTGCTATTATTTAACACAGTCAAAAAAGTGTTGTTTTTTTAAATCTACACTACTGTTACACCAGATATGAGTGGTGGCACTGGGGTGACACTGTGCCCTGGCAGGCAGGCACTGAAACGCACACGTGTGAAGGAAACTGACTGCTATTATTTAACACAGTCAAAAAACATAATTTATGCTTACCTGATAAATTTATTTCTTTGGAAGTGTATCCAGTCCACGGATCATCCATTACTTGTGAGATATTCTCCTTCCCAACAGGAAGTTGCAAGAGGATCACCCACAGCAGAGCTGCTATATAGCTCCTCCCCTCACTGCCATATCCAGTCATTCGACCGAAACAAGCCGAGAAAGGAGAAACCATAGGGTGCAGTGGTGACTATAGTTTAATTAAAATTTAGACCTGCCTGAAAAGGACAGGGCGGGCCGTGGACTGGATACACTACAAGAGAAATAAATTTATCAGGTAAGCATAAATTATGTTTTCTCTTGTTAAGTGTATCCAGTCCACGGATCATCCATTACTTGTGGGATACCAATACCAAAGCTAAAGTACACGGATGATGGGAGGGACAAGGCAGGAACTTAAACGGAAGGAACCACTGCCTGTAGAACCTTTCTCCCAAAAACAGCCTCCGAAGAAGCAAAAGTATCAAATTTGTAAAAATTGGAAAAAGTATGAAGGGAAGACCAAGTTGCAGCCTTACAAATCTGTTCAACAGAGGCCTCATTTTTAAAGGCCCAGGTGGAAGCCACAGCTCTAGTAGAATGAGCTGTAATCCTTTCAGGAGGCTAAAACGGATTATAGGCTAAACGGATTATACTCCGAAGCCAAAAAGAAAGAGAGGTTGCCAAGGCCTTCTGACCTCTCCTCTGTCCAGAGTAAACAACAAACAGGTTAGATGTTTGGCGAAAATCTTTAGTAGCCTGTAATTAAAACTTCCAGGCACGGACTACGTCTAGATTATGCAAAAGACGTTCCTTCTTTGAAGAAGGATTAGGACATAATGATGGAACAACAATCTCTTGATTGATATTCTTGTTAGAAACCACCTTAGGTAAAAACCCAGGTTTTGTACGCAGAACAACTTTATCTGAATGAAAGATCAGATAAGGAGAATCACAATGTAAGGCAGATAACTCTGAGACTCTTCGAGCCGAGGAACTAGCCATCAGAAAAAGAACTTTAAGAAGCAAGTTTAAGCTCCATGGAGGAGCAACAGGTTTAAACACAGGCTTAATTCTAACTAAAGCCTGACAAAATGCCTGAACGTCTGGAACTTCTGCCAGACGCTTGTGTAAAATAATAGACAGAGCAGAAATCTGTCCCTTTAAAGAACTAGCTGATAATCCTTTGTCCAAACCCTCTTGGAGGAAGGACAATATCCTAGGAATCCTAACCCTACTCCATGAGTAATTCTTGGATTCACACCAATGAAGATATTTACGCCATATCTTGTGGTAAATTTTCCTGGTGACAGGCTTTCGTGCCTGTATTAAGGTATCAATTACTGACTCGGAGAAGCCACGCTTTGATAGGATCAAGCGTTCAATCTCCATGCAGTCAGTCTCAGAGAAAGTAGATTCGGATGATTGAAAGGACCTTGTATTAGAAGGTCTTGTCTCAGAGGCAGAGTCCATGGTGGAAAGGATGACATGTCCACTAGGTCTGCATACCAGGTCCTGCGTGGCCACGCAGGCGCTATCAATATCACTGATGCTCTTTCCTGTTTGATTTTGGCAATTAGACGAGGGAGCAGAGGAAACGGTGGAAACACATAAGCCAGGTTGAAGAACCAAGGCGCTGCTAGAGCATCTATCAGTGCCGCTTCTGGGTCCCTGGACCTGGATCCGTAACAAGGAAGCTTGGCGTTCTGGCGAGACGCCATGAGATCCAATTCTGGTTTGCCCCAACGGAGAACCAATTGAGCAAACACCTCCGGATGGAGTTCCCATTCCCCCGGATGAAAAGTCTGACGACTTAGAAAATCCGCCTCCCAGTTCTCTACACCTGGGATATGGATCGCTGACAGGTGGCAAGAGTGAGTCTCTGCCCAGCGAATTATCTTGGAGACTTCTGACATCGCTAGGGAACTCCTGGTTCCCCCTTGATGGTTGATGTAAGCCACAGTCATGATGTTGTCCGACTGAAATCTGATGAACCTCAGTGTTGCTAGCTGAGGCCAAGCCAGAAGAGCATTGAATATTGCTCTTAACTCCAGAATATTTATTGGGAGGAGTTTCTCCTCCTGAGTCCATGAACCCTGAGCCTTCAGGGAGTTCCAGACTGCACCCCAACCTAGAAGGCTGGCATCTGTTGTTACAATTGTCCAATCTGGTCTGCGAAAGGTCATACCCTTGGACAGATGGGCCCGAGATAACCACCAGAGAAGAGAATCTCTGGTTTCCTGATCCAGATTTAGTAGAGGGTACAAATCTGTGTAATCCCCATTCCACTGACTGAGCATGCATAATTGCAGCGGCCTGAGATGCAGGCGCGCGAATGGCACTATGTCCATCGCCGCTACCATTAAGCCGATTACTTCCATGCACTGAGCCACCGTGGGGCGCGGAATGGAGTGAAGAACACGGCAAGCATTTAGAAGTTTTAATAACCTGGACTCCGTCAGGTAAATTTTCATTTCTACAGAATCTATTAGAGTCCCTAGGAAGGAAACCCTCGTGAGAGGAGATAGAGAACTCTTTTCTTTGTCCACTTTCCACCCATGCGACCTCAGAAATGCCAGAACTATCTCTGTATGAGATTTGGCAATTTGAAAGCTTGACGCCTGTATCAGGATATCGTCCAGGTAAGGAGCCACCGCTATGCCTCGCGGTCTTAGGACCGCCAGAAGTGAGCCCAGAACCTTTGTAAAAATTCTTGGGGCTGTAGCCAACCCGAATGGAAGAGCTACAAATTGGTAATGCCTGTCTAGAAAGGCAAACCTCAGGAACTGATGATGATTCTTGTGAATCGGAATGTGAAGGTAGGCATCCTTTAAGTCCACTGTGGTCATGTACTGACCCTCTTGGATCATGGGTAAAATGGTTCGAATAGTTTCCATCTTGAATGACGGAACTCTGAGGAATTTGTTTAGAATCTTTAAATGCAAAATTGGTCTGAAGGTTCCCTCTTTTTTGGGAACCACAAACAGATTTGAATAAAACCCCTGTCCTTGTTCCGTCCGCGGAACTGGATGGATCACTCCCATTACAAGGAGATCTTGTACGCAGCTTAGAAATGCCTCTTTCTTTATCTGGTTTGCAGATAATCTTGAAAGGTGAAATCTCCCTTGTGGAGGAGAAGCTTTGAAGTCCAGAAGATATCCCTGAGATATGATCTCCAACGCCCAGGGATCCTGAACATCTCTTGCCCACGCCTGGGCGAAGAGAGAGAGTCTGCCCCCTACTAGATCCGTTGTCGGATAGGGGGCCGCTCCTTCATGCTGTCTTAGAGGCAGCAGCAGCTTTCTGGCTTGCTTGCCCTTGTTCCAGGACTGGTTAGGTTTCCAGGCCTGCTTGGATTGAGCAAAAGTTTCCTCTTGTTTTGAAGCAGAGGAAGTTGATGCTGCACCTGCCTTGAAATTTCAAAAGGCACGAAAATTAGACTGTTTGGCCTTTGATTTGGCCCTGTGCTGAGGAATGACCCTTACCTCCAGTAATGTCAGCAATAATTTCTTTCAAACCAGGCCTGAATAAGGTCTGCCCCTTGAAAGGAATGTTGAGTAATTTAGACTTTGAAGTCACATCAGCTGACCAGGATTTGAGCCATAGCGCCCTACGCGCCTGGATGGCGAATCCGGAATTCTTAGCCGTTAGTTTAGTCAAATGAACAATGGCATCAGAAAAAAATGAGTTAGCTAGCTTAAGAGTTCTAAGCTTGTCAACAATTTCAGTCAATGGAGCTGTATGGATGGCCTCTTCCAGGGCCTCAAACCAGAATGCCGCCGCAGCAGTGACAGGCGCAATGCATGCTAGGGGCTGTAAAATAAAACCTTGTTGGATAAACATTTTCTTAAGGTAACCCTCTAATTTTTTATCCATTGGATCTGAAAAAGCACAACTGTCCTCAACCGGGATAGTGGTACGCTTTGCTAAAGTAGAAACTGCTCCCTCCACCTTAGGGACAGTCTGCCATAAGTCCCGTGTAGTGGCATCTATTGGAAACATTTTTCTAAATATAGGAGGTGGGGAAAAGGGCACACCGGGCCTATCCCACTCCTTACTAATAATTTCTGTAAGCCTTTTAGGTATTGGAAAAACATCAGTACTCACCGGCACTGCATAGAATTTATCCAGCCTACACAATTTCTCTGGCACTGCAATTGTGTCACAGTCATTCAGAGCAGCTAATACCTCCCCAAGCAATACACGGAGGTTCTCAAGCTTAAATTTAAAATTAGAAATCTCTGAATCAGGTCTCCCAGAATCAGAGACGTCACCCACAGACTGAAGCTCTCCGTCCTCAGGTTCTGCATATTGTGACGCAGTATCAGACATGGCTCTTACAGCATCTACGCGCTCTGTATCTTGTCTAACCCCAGAGCTATCATGCTTGCCTCTCAATTCAGGCAATCTGGATAATACCTCTGACAGGGTATTATTCATGATTGCAGCCATGTCCTGCAAAGTAATCGCTATGGGCGTCCCTGATGTACTTGGCGCCATATTAGCGTGCGTCCCTTGAGCGGGAGGCGAAGGGTCCGACACGTGGGGAGAGTTAGTCGGCATAAATTCCCCCTCGACAGACCCCTCTGGTGACAATTCTTTTATAGATAAAGACTGATCTTTACTGTTTAAGGTGAAATCAATACATTTAGTACACATTCTCTTATGGGGCTCCACTATGGCTTTTAAACATAATGAACAAGTAGTTTCCTCTATGTCAGACATGTTTAAACAGACTAGCAATGAGACTAGCAAGCTTGGAAAACACTTTAAAGCAAGTTAACAAGCAATATAAAAAACGTTACTGTGCCTTTAAGAGAAACAAATTTTGACAAAATTTGAAATAACAGTGAAAAAAGGCAGTTACACTAACAAAATTTTTACAGTGTATGTAACAAGTCAGCAGAGCGTTGCACCCACTTGCAAATGGATGATTAACCCCTTAATAACAAAAACAGAATAATAAATGACAAAAACGTTTTTTAAACACAGTCACAACAACTGCCACAGTCTACTGTGATTGTTACCCTCCTCAAACACGACTTTGAAGCCTTTTGAGCCCTTCAGAGATGTCCTGTATCATGCAGAGGGAAGCTGAATGTCTCTGTCAGTATTTTTATCTGCACAGAAAAGCACTAAAATAGGCCCTTCCCACTCATATTGCAACAGTGGAAAGCTTCAGGAAACTGTCTCTAGGCAGAAATCAAACCAGCCATGTGGAAAAAAACTAGGCCCCAATAAGTTTTGTCACCAAACACATATAAAAACGATTAACATGCCAGCAAACTTTTTATATTACATTTTTATAAGAGTATGTATCTCTATTAATAAGCCTGATACCAGTCGCTATCACTGCATTTAAGGCTTAACTTACATTAATCCGGTATCAGCAGCATTTTTCTAGCAAATTCCATCCCTAGAAATATATTAACTGCACATACCTTATTGCAGGAAAACCTGCACGCCATTCCCTCTCTGAAGTTACCTCACTCCTCAGAATATGTGAGAACAGCCATGGATCTTAGTTACTTCTGCTAAGATCATAGAAATCCCAGGCAGATTCTTCTTCTAATGCTGCCTGAGATGAAACAGTACACTCCGGTACCATTTAAAAATAACAAACTTTTGATTGAAGTTAAAAAACTAACTAAAATACACGACTTTCCTCTTACTACGTCCATCTTTGTTGAGAGTTGCAAGAGAATGACTGGATATGGCAGTGAGGGGAGGAGCTATATAGCAGCTCTGCTGTGGGTGATCCTCTTGCAACTTCCTGTTGGGAAGGAGAATATCCCACAAGTAATGGATGATCCGTGGACTGGATACACTTAACAAGAGAAAAGTGTTGTTTTTTTAAATCTACACTACTGTTACACCAGATATGAGTTGCACTGGGGTGACACTGTGCCCTGGCAGGCAGGCACTTAAACGCACACGTGTGAAAGAAACTGACTGCTATTATTTAACACAGTAAAAAAAGTGTTGTTTTTTTTAAATCTATACTACTGTTACACCAGATATGAGTTGCACTGGGGTGACACTGTGCCCTGGCAGGCAGGCACTGAAACGCACACGTGTGAAGGAAACTGACTGCTATTATTTAACACAGTCAAAAAAGTGTTGTTTTTTTAAATATACACTACTGTTACACCAGATATGAGTGGTGGCACTGGGGTGACACTGTGCCCTGGCACGCAGGCACTGAAACGCACACGTGTGAAGGAAACTGACTGCTATTATTTAACACAGTCAAAAAAGTGTGTGTTTTTTTTTAAATCTACACTACTGTTACACCAGATATGAGTTGCACTGGGGTGACACTGTGCCCTGGCAGGCAGGCACTGAAACGCACACGTGTGAAGGAAACTGACTGCTATTATTTAACACAGTCAAAAAAGTGTTGTTTTTTTTAAATCTACACTACTGTTACACCAGATATGAGTGGTGGCACTGGGGTGACACTGTGCCCTGGCAGGCAGGCACTTAAACGCACACGTGTGAAGGAAACTGACTGCTATTATTGAACACAGTCAAAAAAGTGTTTTTTTTTTTTTAAATCTACACTACTGTTACACCAGATATGAGTTGCACTGGGGTGACACTGTGCCCTGGCAGGCAGGCACTTTAACGCACACGTGTGAAGGAAACTGACTGCTATTATTTAACACAGTCAAAAAAGTGTTGTTTTTTTTTAAATCTACACTACTGTTATACCAGATATGAGTGGTGGCACTGGGGTGACACTGTGCCCTGGCAGGCAGGCACTGAAACGCACACGTGTGAAGGAAACTGACTGCTATTATTTAACACAGTAAAAAAAGTGTTGTTTTTTTTAAATCTATACTACTGTTACACCAGATATGAGTTGCACTGGGGTTACACTGTGCCCTGGCAGGCAGGCACTGAAACGCAGACGTGTGAAGGAAACTGACTGCTATTATTTAACACAGTCAAAAAAGTTTTTTTTTTTTTATTAAATCTACACTACTGTTACACCAGATATGAGTGGTGGCACTGGGGTGACACTGTGCCCTGGCAGGCAGGCACTTAAACGCATACGTGTGAAGGAAACTGACTGCTATTATTTAACACAGTCAAAAAAGTGTTTTTTTTTTTTTTAAATCTACACTACTGTTACACCACATATGAGTTGCACTGGGGTGACACTGTGCCCTGGCAGGCAGGCACTGAAACGCACACGTGTGAAGGAAACTGACTGCTATTATTTGACACAGTCAAAAAAGTGTTGTTTTTTTTAAATCTACACTACTGTTACACCAGATATGAGTGGTGGCACTGGGGTGACACTGTGCCCTTGCAGGTAGGCACTGAAACGCACACGTGTAAAGGAAACTGACTGCTATTATTTAACACAGTCAAAAAAAGTGTTGTTTTTTTAAATCTACACTACTGTTACACCAGATATGAGTTGCACTGGGGTGACACTGTGCCCTGGCAGGCAGGCACTTAAACGCACACGTGTGAAGGAAACTGACTGCTATTATTTAACACAGTCAAAAAAGTGTTGTTGTTTTTTAAATCTACACTACTGTTACACCAGATATGAGTGGTGGCACTGTGCAAGTGGGCACAGTATACGCTGTGAGCCTGACACACATGCTGGCAGGCAGGCAACTGCAATTAGATTACACAAGAAAAAAAAAAAGCAGCCCTAAAAAGGGTTTTTTGGGGTGCTGTCCTTACAGTAGAGATCAGATGAGTCCTTCAGGACTGTAGTGGACACTGAATACACTAGCCTAGCTATAGATTTCCCTACTAAATCAGCAGCAGCTACACTGTCCCTCCTCTCACTAACAATGCAGCTTCCGAATGAATCTAAAATGGATGCTGTCCAGGAGGTAGGAGGGTCTGGGAGGGAGGGTCTGCTGCTGATTGGCTGGAATGTGCCTGCTGACTGTGAGTACAGAGTCAAAGTATTACTCAATGATGACGAATAGGGGGCGGATCGAACATTGCATATGTTCGCCAGGCTGCGGCGAACGCAAACATGCTATGTTCGCCGGGAACTATTCACCGGCGAACAATTCGCGACATCACTAATCACTGGATGGTTTCATACTCTATGCAAACAAGTTTAGTAGGACCCTATGATTCATTGGCTTAACTGACTCCTGCCTATATCACACCAAATTTTTACTAATGTGAAGTAGTGCATAAAAGTACAAATATACAAAGCACAGCAGAATGTCATGAAAATGATAATCAAAAAATTATCCCTTGACATTCCATTTCCAAACGACTAGATTACGAGTTTTGCGGTATGAGTGAAAAGTCAGCGTGAAGGCTCTTTTTCTCTACCGCTGGTATTACGAGTCTTGCAGGTATTTCTGTACCGCACACTTTTTTGGCCGTAACGCAACATAACTACCGCAGCTTTCCAAAAGTCCTTTTTCAATAGGATTTCCATAGCGCCGGTATTACGAGTTTGCCTGGGAAGCCAAAAAGTGTGCGGTACAGCCTATACCGCCAAGATCCATAATGTAAACTGAAAGCCAGTAGTTATGAGTTTTACGCTACAAAGCCGTAACATAAAACTTATAACTAAAGTACTAAAAAGTACACTAACATCCATAAACTACCTATTAACCCCTAAACCGAGGCCCTCCCGCATCGCAAACACTATAATAAAATTATTAACCCCTAATCTGCTGCTCCGGACATCGCCACCACTATAACCCCCTAAGCCGCTGTACTCCCACATCGCAAACACTAGTTAAATATTAGTAACTCCTAATCTGCTGTCCCTAACATTGCCGCAACCTACATTACTGTTATTAACCCCTAATCTGCTGCCCCCAAAATCGCTGCCACTATACTAAAGTTATTAACCCCAAAACCTAACACCCATTAACTTTAAAGTAATTAAAAAAAATCTAAATAAAACCTACTGTTAATAACTAAATAATTCCTATTTAAAACTAAATACTTACCTGTAAAATAATCCCTAAGATAGCTACTATATAACTAATAGGTTTTATTTTTATTTCACAGGCAAGTTTGTATTTATTTTAACTAGGTAGAATAGTTAGTAAATGGTTATTAACTATTTACTAGCTACCTAGCTAAAATAAATCCAAATTTACCTGTAAAATAAAACCTAACCTGTCTTACACTAACACCTAACTTTACACTACAATTAAATAAATTACATTACTTAAATACAATTAACTAAATTACAAAAACAAACAGACACTAAATTACACAAAATAAAAAAAGAAATGATCAAATATTAAAACTAATTACACCTAATCTAATAGCCCTATCAAAATAAAAAAGCCCCACCCCCAATAAAAAAACCCTAGCCTAAACTAAACTGCCAATAGCCCTTAAAAGGGTCTTTTGCGGGGCATTGCCCCAAAGAAATCAGCTCTTTTACCTGTAAAAAAAAATACAAACAACCCCCCAACAGTAAAACCCACCACCCACACAACCAATCCCCCCAAATAAAAACCTATCTAAAAAAACCTAAGCTCCCCATTGCCCTGAAAAGGGCATTTGGATGGGCATTGCCCTTAAAGGGGCATTTAGCTCTTTTTCCGCCCAAACCCTAATCTAAAAATAAAACCCATCCAATAAACCCTTGATAAAATCTAACACTAACCCCCGAAGATCCACTTACAGTTTTTGAAGACTCGACATCCATCCTCAACGAAGCGGCAGAAGTCTTCATCCAAGCGGAAAGAAGTCCTCAACGAAGCTGGGAGAAGTCTTCATCCAGACGGCATCTTCTATCTTCATCCATCCGGCGAGAAGCGGCTCCATCTTCAAGACATCCGACGCGGAGCATCCTCTTCTTCCGACGGTGACTGAAGAATGAAGGTTCCTTTAAGGGACATCATTAAAGATGGCGTCCCTTAAATTCCGATTGGCTGATAGAATTCTATCAGTCAATCGGAATTAAAGGTTAAAAAAATCCTATTGGCTGATGCAATCAGCCAATAGGATTGAGCTCGCATTCTATTGGCTGTTCCATTCAGCCAATAGAATGCAAGCTCAATCCTATTGGCTGATTGGATCAGCCAATAGGATTGAAGCTCAATCCTATTGGCTGATTGCATCAGCCAACAGGAATTTTTCACCTTTAATTCCGATTGGCTGATAGAATTCTATCAGCCAATTGGAATTCAAGGGACGCCATCTTGGATGACGTCCCTTAAAGGAACCTTCATTCTTCAGTCGCCATCAGAAGAAGAGGATGCTTCACGCCGGATGTCTTGAAGATGGAGCCGCTCCACGCCGGATGGATGAAGACAGAAGATGCCGTCTGGATGAAGACTTTGGCCAGCTTGGATGAAGACTTCTCCCGGCTTTGTTGAGGACTTCTTGCCGCTTGGATGAAGACTTCTGCCGCTTCATTGAGGATGGATGTCGGGTCTTCAAAAACTGTAAGTGGATCTTCAGGGGTTAGTGTTAGGTTTTTTTAAGGGTTTATTGGGTGTGTTTAATTCAAACAATGTGTGGATCGTTGGTGGTTAGTGTTAGGTTTATTTAAGGTTTTTGTGGGTGGGTTTTATTTTAAGAGTAGGGTCTGGGCAGGTAAGAGAGCTAAATGCCCTTTTAAGGGCAATGCCCATACAAATGCCCTTTTCAGGGCATTGGGGAGCTTAGGTTTTTTAGATAGGGTTTTTATTTGGGGGGTTTGTTTGGGTGGGTGGTGGATTTTATTGTTGGGGGCTATTTGTATTTTTTTTTACAGGTAAAAGAGCTGATTTCTTTGGGGCAATGCCCTTTTAAGGGCGATTGGTAGTTTAATGTCGGCTAAGGTTTTTTTTTATTTTGGGGGGGGCTTTTTTATTTTGATAAGGCTATTAGATTAGGTGTAATTATTTTTTATTTTTGATAATGTGGTTTGTTTGTTTTCGTAATTTTGTGTTTTTTATTGTTTGTAATTTAGTAATGTTTAATAGTATTTTTAAATAATTTGAGTAGGGTTAGGGTTTTTAATATGTAATATAGTTAATTTAATTGGTAGTTTAATGTAATTTTAGTATAATAGTTAGGGTTAGTTAATTAACAGTTTAGAATTATTTTCTTTTAATTCTACAGGTAAGTTTAAATTTATTTTAAGATAGGGATGTCGTAATTTTAATGTAAAGTTAGCGGGTTGTTAGGTTTAGGGGTTAATAGCTTAATTTAGTTTATAGCGATGTGCGGGGCTGGCGGTTTAGTGGTTAATAGGCTTAGTTAATGGTAGTGATGTGGGAGGCCAGAGGTTTAGGGGTTAGTAAGTTTATGTAGTTGCGGCGGGGTCCCGGAGCGGCGGGATAGGGGTTAAACACTTTAGTATAGTGGAGGCGTTTAGTGACAGGGTATAAATAAAGTTGGTAAAAAGCCGAATAGAAGCAAGATCGATGACTGTTAGTTAACAACAGTCCGATGCTCATCGCCCCATACTTGGTGCGTGTCTTTTTGACGGCTTTTTTTATAAATATGGAGATCGTATTCAGGTCCGCAGCCATGATGTTAGGCGAGCCTATTGGTGCTGGTGAATGCAGCATAGTTGAGGCTTTAATAAATATCACCCCAAGTAGCCGCCTTGCAAATCTGTTCCACAGAAGCTTCATTCTTGAAAGCCCAAGAAGAAGAGACAGCCCTAGTGGAATGAGTTTAATTTACACCAAAATTTATGGTAAATCTTCCTAGTAACAGGCTTGCAAGCCTGAATCATGGTGTCAATGACCGACTCAGAAAACCCATGCATAGACAGAACTAAGCGTTCAATCTCCAAGCAGTCAGCTTCAGAGAAACGAGATTTGGATAAAGGAAGGGACCCTAAAGTAGAAGGTCCTTTCTCAGAGGAAGTCTCCAAGGTGGAACAGATGACATTTCCACTAGTCCTGCATACCAAATCCTGTGTGGCCACGCAGGAGCTACGAGGATCACTGATGCTCTCTCCTGCTTAATATGAGCAATGACTCATGGAAGGAGAGCAAACGGAGGAAACAGGTATGCAAACCTGAAATTCCAAGGGACTGACAGAGCATCTATCAGAGCTGCCTGTGGATCCCTCAACCTCGAACCATACCTCAGGAGTTTGGCATACTGCTGAGACGCCATCAAATCCAGCTCCGGTACCCCCCATTTTAAGGTCAGGCTGGAGAACACCTCCGGATGGAGTTCCCACTCCTTCGGGATGAAAAGTCTGTCGGCTCAGAAAATCCGCTTCCCAATTGTCCACTCCTGGAATTTGGATGGCAAATAGATAGCAGTTGTGAGCTTCTGCCCACAGGATAATTTGGGTCACCTCCTTCATGGCTAAGGAACTCTGAATTCCTCCTTGATGGTTGATGTAAGCCACTGAAGTTATGTTGTCTGACTGGAACCTGATAAACTGGACTGAAGACAACTGAGGCCAAGCCATCGTTCTCAACTCCAAAATGTTTATGGGGAGAGCAGACTCCTCCCGAGTCCACAGGCCCTGAGCCTTTAATGAATCCCAGACTGCTCCCCAGCCCAGCAGGCTGGTGTCCGTGGTGACAACCACCCAGGAAGGTCTCCGAAAGCATGTACCCTGAGACAGATTTTCCTGAGAAAGACACCACGGCAGAGAGTCTCTTGTTGACTGATCCAAATCTATCCTCTGAGATAGATCTGCATGATCCCCGTTCCATTGCCTGAGCATGCATAGTTGTAGAGCTCTCAAATGGAACTGAGCAAAAGGAATGATATACATGCAAGCAACCATTAGTCCAATTACCTCCATACAATGAGTCAAACAGAAGACTGTAGGGAGAGGCAAGAGGAGAGAATCTTGGATTTTCTGACCTCCATCAGAAATATTTTCATCAATAGGGAGTCTATTATAGTCCCTAAGAACACTACTCTTGTGGCTGGAGCAAGGGAACCCTTCCAGATTAACTTTCCAACCGTGGGAGCGAAGAAAAGACAACAAGATCTCTGTGTGAGATTTTGCTTGCTGAAAAGATGGCGCCTGGATCAATATGTTGTCCAGATATGGAGCCACAGCAATACCTTGAGACCTGACCACTGCTAAAAGAGCTCCCAGAACCTTCGAAAAAATTCTGGGAGCTGTAGCAAGGCCGAACGGAAGTGCCATAAACTGAAGTGCCTTTCCAGAAAGGCAAACCTCAGAAATTTGTTATGATCCCTGTGAATGGGAACATGAACGTAAGCATCCTTTAGATCTATGGTCGTCATTAATTGACCCTCTTGTACTAAAGGAAGAATTGAACATATAATCTCCATCTTTGAAAGATGGTACGAGAAATTTGTTTAAACACTTTAGGTCTAGAGTCGATCTGAAAGTGCCCTCCTTTTTCGGAACAATGAACAGATTGGAATAGAACCCCAGACCCTGTTCCTGAACTGGAACCGGTACAATTACTCCCAGTGAGGAGAGATTTAGAACACATTTCAAGAACGCCCCTCTCTTTGTCTGGTCTGCAGATAATCTCGAAAGGTGGAACCTGCCCCTGGGAGGCAAGGTTTTAAATTCCACGTTGTAACCCTGTGAAACTATTACACAGCCTAAGGATCTGGGACATCTCGCATCCAAGCTTGAGCCAATTGAGAAAGTCTGCCCCCAACTAGATTTAGAGTCAGCTGCGGGCTTCTTCAATTGCTTCCCCTTGTTCCAAGACTGACTGGGCTTCCAAGAAGGTTTGGATTGATCCTGCTTGGTAGAAGTAGGGGAAGACTTACCTCTGAAGTTACGAAATGAACGAAAATTACTCTGACCACCTTTCGTTCTATTCTTTCTATCTTGAGGTAGAAAAGACCCTTTTTATTCCGTAATATCATAAATAATTTCTGTCAGCCCTAGACTGAACAATGTCTTTTGCTTATAAGGGAGAGCTAAAAGTTTGACCTTAGAGGAGACGTCTGCTGCCCAAGCATTTAGCCACAAGGCTCTATGGCCTAGTACGGCAAAGCTAGATGACTTAACACTCAGCCAAATCACCTGTAATATAGCATCCAAAATAAAAGAATTAGCCAACTTAATAGCTTTAATTCTGTCTTGAATCTTATCTAAAGGAGTCTCTACCTGAAGAGAGTCAGACAATGCATCGAACCAGTAGGATTCAGCACTTGTCACAGTGGCAATACATACTGCAGGTTGCCATAAAAGACTTAGATGAACGTAAATTCTCTTTAAATAAACCCCCATCTTTTTATCCATAGGATCTTTAATAGAGCAACTATCCTCAATAGGAATAGTTGTCATCTTGGCTAAAGTAGAAATAGCCCCTTCTACTTTAGGAACCGTGTGCCATGTCTCTGCAATAGAGTTGGCGACTGGGAACATTTACTTAAAAATAGGAGACGGGGAAAAGGAAACCCCCGGCTTCTCCCACTCCTGAGTAATAATGTCTGTAGCCTGGTCTGGGACCGGGAATACCACCTTAGTAGAAGGAACTTCAAAGTAATTATTAAGTTTACTAGACTTCTTAGGATTAATCACGACAGGAGTCAGAGTTGTTTAACCCTTTGAGTGCTAAGCACTTTCCCACCTGGGTGCTAAGATATTTTAAGTTTATTTTTTAATTTTTTGAACAATTTTTTTTAACTTTTTTTTTTTCCTTAGACCCCCAAGGTTATGCGATTACCTTCCCAATGGTGGGTCTTGGGGGTCTGTAGCTGCTTAGATGCCTGAGATACAGGCTTCAAAGCAGCATGCCCCCTGCTCCTATACTTAACATTGTTAAGTATAAATAAAGTTGCGTGGTGACGTCATAATGTTATTGTGCATGACGTCATCATGCAAAACGGGAAGCCCCGGCAATGCCTGTCACTCTACAGGCACGATCGCTGGGGTAGGAGTGGGTGGGAGCCGCCAGATCTCCCTCAAGGTGGGAGAGTGCTAGTGACGGCTCTGAGTCATCATTAGCACCAGAGTGGGAAACTCTGTGATGGCTCAGAGCCGTCAATAGCACTCAAAGGGTTAAAGTAGCCAAAAAAAAAGTTTTCAAGCTTAAATCTGAAGGAACTTCCATCAGTTTCAGAAGAAGGAATTACACTATCCGAATCTGAGATTTCACACTCAGAAAGCTCTGACGCATCTTCCTCATGAGATCTAAGAGGAAGAGCCATTTGAGACAAACTACTGGAATCAGAAACCTTTCCGTCTGAATTCCTTTTCCTCTTACGATTTCCTTGTAACATAGGAAAAGCAGCCAAAGCTGCTGATACCACTGAGGACACTTGCGCAGCAATTTCTGCTTTCAAATATGCTCCACTTGGAGCTATAGAGGAGCCGCAGGGCACTGCTTGTGACACCATAGAGGCTTGGGACGTTACAGGAGAAGGCTGTGGAATTGCTTTAACAGCATCTTCCTGAGAGACATTAGGCTCAATAACTAAAATTATTTCTTTGCATTGTAAAGTCTTTTTAACACACGAGGAACAGAATTGCATAGGAGAAGCAATCTGAGCTTTTAAACACAAAAGACAGGCATTTAATCGATCATGTTCTTGATCTGTATCAGACATGACCAGTTATCTCTCTTTTTAGATATTATGTACAACAATGAATAATAAATGCCCTCTGCAGAAAAAAGAAACTACTTTTTACTTGAAAATGTAATGACAATATATAAATAAAACTATGCGCTAATAAGTATTTTATCCTCAGGAACTCAACACCTCAGTGTTTAACTGAGGCACCTACCTTCACCAAATCCTTTTAGGATTAAACAGAATTAAGATGTCTGAGTTCCTCTAGCTTCCGTCTGAATTTAGGAAATACGCTCTCACTCTGCTGTCGGCCTCCTGAAAAACCGAAAACGAAATGCCGATCATGTGATCGGCTAAAAAATAAACTGCACCACAGAAGCGCGAAACAAACCAGCAAATATTTCCTGGTTCTGGAGTAAACCGTCAAATTTATCATTGGCAAATAAAATGTACTTTTACGCTTACTCAAGTACTTACTTAAGTATAAATAAAAAGTTAAGTTGGAAAAACCCCTGATCCTCAATTCCATAATAAAAGAATAACCCTTTCAATACTGAAGGGTTATACAATCTCAGCTAATAATGTAAGTGCAAAATCTCCCCACCTGGAAGAAAAAAGGCACTTACCTGCCAAATCTGCTGTCCGGCATGTAGACAGCTACCAGTTATGCAAGGACACAGCTTCTCACAGAGACCTGTAAAAAGAAAAAACAGAGTCACCTACTCTGATTTTCTATAACAGGGCACCATAGATGTCAGGAAAACTCAGTAAGTTGCAACTTACAATTCCTAACTGCTTAAAAGCCACCACTGCCCTTACTAAAAAAGACTAACATGGAGTACAGCTAGACCCAAAAAATCTTGCTTGTAGCAAAAGAATCCAATCTTCTTCAGACACCAAGAACTTCACCTCTTCCATTGACAGAGGCAAAGAGAATGACTGGGGTTGTGGGTAAGGGAGTGATACTTAACAGTTTAACTGCTGTGCTCTTTGCCTCCTCCTGCTGGTCAGGAGTGATATTCCCAACAGTAATTGATGATCCTGTGGACTCACCATATATTAGGAAAGAAAACACTGTTCAGTATATATATTTAACTGGCAGCTGAAAGGCTAAAATCATAGTTGTTTGTGTTTGCTGCACCCAAGGGTTGGTTATGAAAAATGCATATTTTGGGGATGGGATGGCCCTTAGGATCGTAGGCTGTAGCTTAGGGGAATGGTTATTTAATATATCAAAGAGCTGAAGACCCTTATATCATGCTCTAAATCCATTAAGCCACACTTCACCTATCTTTCCAAGAATATTGTTAGCGGACGTTCCTGCTATTAACATATGCTGTTGACTAACACATGAAATTTTGCAAATGAAGGGCTAGATTAAAAGTGGCGCTCTAACGTTTGTGCGAGAGCGATAAGAGGAATATCACATCTCTATGTCGTAAGTAGTCAGTGTATTAGGAGTTGAAAATAAAACATATTTGCTTGAGTGCAACTGAATTTAACACCCATTGGGATAGCACGACTTCAGAGTTCTGGTTAACTGTTGCACTCAAGCGAATATGTTGCAAGACAAAAAAGTTGCACAAAACACATCAAAAACACATTTAACAGTACAGTTACACTCATAATAACGCTGTCTAATAAAAATGATGAACAAAAAATATTGGATAAAAAAGTTATAAGGGGGGCGGAGCTAAGCCACGCTGGGTGATGGCTGTGTTTCACTAGAGCTCCTTAACCTTCAAGCCATACGAAGCATATAATAATGACAAAAGTTCCCCTTTTTATAATTATTTCATTCAATTAGTGCGGCGGAGCACCAGTGTACCTTTAAAGTGCGACACAGCCCGGGAAAATTTGTGCCGGATCACTAATGGGAGAAACTAGAGGTGATGGAAGCGCCATCTTTACTACTTCCATAAACGCAGAGATAATTACCACCACAAGCGGCACCTGGCATCTGCACACATTACCGCACGGAAGCTTGGAGCAACACGACAGTAGCAACTGTCTCCAACTGAGGAGCCGAGGACACGCTGCCATTCTGAGAGGTGAGCCGCACGCCTTCACGGGCTCCCTGAATACATTTAAAGGACGGTAGCGAGGCCTCAGTGCGCCATACACATAAGCACACAAACTCCTTGGCCTGCAACGGCCCGATGCGGCCCTCTCCTCACCTACCAGTAAAAAGCGATATCCCCCTTGGAGTCCCTCACAGCGGGAGAGAAGGGAGAAATAACAAATAATACAAAATAAATATAACTTAAGAGCACCACCTTCATTCACTTGCATTACTCAATACAGAAGCCATATTATGTCCCGCGCTCCCGGCGAGGGGGAGAGCGGAGTGTCGCACTGACAGTGATCCATTACCAGCCCAAAACATTAATGACCTAAAAGGATACGATTTGTGTTATATTATAGCCTCCCAAGCCCCTGGACAGCAGATTCAAACAACATATAGAATACTCAAGCACAGGATATACTAAAGCAAGGTGCTTGCTTAACAGGCTTGGTCTGGAAACATCTGAAGGCTACTACATAGAGCATAAGATAAACTTATACCTACGTTGGTACCTTTCTCTGCAAACAAAAGCTCACCTTGAGGTTGATATCAGAAAGAGAGTGGGGGAGGAAGGGAACAAAGTGAACTGACATCTTTAATAAGTTATGTGCCCCCCACAGAGACACTTTCACTGCTTTATATAATCTGCTGAAGGACAAAAGGTATGCCTGGCAAAAGACAACAAAGAGAAGTCAAAAGTACTACAACTGGCACTCTAAACAAATATCTTAAACAGGCAGATTTGCTGTCCCCTGAAGCGCCTGAGAAAAGGGAAAATAGCCCACAAATTGATAACTCTCAACATAAAGACCCAATTATGCAGGCCCAACAGCTAATTACAAAAGAGGACTTACTGCACCTCTCTTCTAAGGAAGATATTAGGGATGCTGTACAAGAAATGCGAAATCTCTTTAATGAGCTTAGGAGGGACATCACAGCCTTAGACACAAGAGTCACGCAGGTAGAAGCAAAACAACAAGAACACACAGCCTCTGAAAAAGCCATTACCACAGAGATCCAAATTCAATCTGAAACAATTCAACAACTAAATGATAAAATCGAGGATCTTGACAACAGGGGGCGAAGGAACAATTTGCGCTTTAGAGGAATACCAGAATCCGTCCATCCCCCAGCCATAGACGGTTGCTTGCAGAGTCTGTTCCGCACGCTGAAGGAATCCCCCTCATCGCCAGATATTATCCTAGAACGCGCCCACAGAGCGCTTAGGGCGAAACCTCCACCTAAAGCCCCCCCCAGGGACATCATTGTCCGGTTCCTAAACTATAGGGACAAGGAAGAAATCCTCAAACAGGCACGTCTTAAACATCCCGTACACCATGCAGGGGTGGAGATACAAATTTTTTCTGACCTGTCACCAACCACCCTCCAGAAGAGAAGGGAACTAGGCCATATCACAGCCAAATTGCGGGCCCACAAAATACAATATCGATGGGGCTTTCCGGTATCAATAGTGGCCACTCACCAGAACAAAACAGCTGTATACCACCCAGGGATGGATGAAAGAACTTTTTACTCTGGACTATCTATTGATGGCGATCAACCTCAAAGACCCAACACACACCCCCAGGATCCCTCGACTTCACGTTCTAACATCTGATTTCAGAGACCATCTCCTCATGAAGGAGATTAATATCTCAATCTGAAAAGTCCACTGTTGTATCCTTTTGAACATTGTCACACTTTGCCGTGACATTAGTTACCTCATACTGGACAATATGCTACAAGGGTCATCCTGAGGAAGGCCTCCTCTGGGTGTACCTTCCTTAAAACAATTAGCTTAAAATGTTTAACCTGTTGAATAGAAAAGTTTTTAAAGTTACTGCAAATGATGGTTAAAAAAAAAAAAAAAAAAAAAAAAGAGTTATAATAATCTTTTGCCAATGTAAGTACTGGACATTTGTCCGTGCTCCTTCATGCCTGTCTAACATATATTTTTCTATCTCCTTCCTTCAATCACCCGAAATAAGAACTTGTTACCCTCTCATTACAAATTAGAAAACACCTTGGGACATCCTTTATACTCTCAAAACTAACCTGCTGTACATACTCATAACATACACCTGAAACTTTAGACTAACCCTCATCCCTACTCTCCTAATCTGACCTCCTTTTCGTCTTTCACACAAGCACTCCCACTCTCTTTAATACCCTATACCTTCCCCTACCTCCATCCCACCTCTTACCTATCTTTTACTCCAATGCTCCCCTCTCCCCCTTCACTCATTTATACCCTCTTATTTCTAACTTACCACGCTTGGCCCATTCCCCTCCCAAACTCCACTCTATTCTTTCCCCTCCACCAGTTCCCAACTAATTACATACCTTTTAACACCTCAATTCCACTTCCTCCCCCACTCTTACCTAACCCTCTTCTTTTCGTCACCTACTCTCTCTCTACAACTTCCCTTTACCACACCCCTCCCCCCCATTACCCCTTTCCATACACTCCCGCTACAAGTTCACATAATTTTATTTAGCTGAAAGGATAGGCTCCACCGCACTGACCTAACATTGTTGACAGGGAATTAAGACACATCATCCTTTTTTTTTCGTATGAGCTTGAGGGTTACGACCCCGTTCACGACTCTATCTCTTTTCTTTATCTTGGTATCACTCACTTAGCAACTTAGTTGCTCAAAAAAGAATAATTCTTGTTTTATTTACTGAATTGTTACTGCATAAGACAGTAAACAGGATTGTACCTTCTCTTTCTTTAATGTCCTTTCTTTCTCTCAATTCTTGCTAAATCCCCTATCCCCCTTAATTTCCTCTTCTGAAAGCACTCAACTTTCTCTTTATCTCTACCTCCCTCATCCCACTCTCCTAGTCTGCTTCCCCTTCCTTAACCTCCCGTCCCCCACCCCCCCCTTTTTTTTTTTTTTTTTTTTTTTTTTTTTTTTCCCCTATACAGAATGAATCATCAGCCAAGCAGACCCCGCTCACATGACCTGGTGATGACCACCATCAATGCCAAGGGCCTAAATAATGCAGGTAAAAGGTCTATAGCCTTCAGAGCATTAAAAAACCTTCATAGTCATATCCTGTTCTTTCAGGAGACTCACTTCCGAAAAGGGAGAGAACCGAAATGGTTCAACTCTCAATACCCTACAGCTCATTTCGCCTCAGGGCTATCCAAAAAAGGCGGAGTGGGCATCCTAATACACCACTCCATACCTTTAAAGATCTCACATGTTGAAAAAGATCCAGAGGGGAGATACTTGATTATCACGGGACTCCTCTACGAACACCCCATAACATTAGCCACGATATACAGTCCAAACACAGAACAGCACACATTTATTACCAAAATTTCAAAACTTATCCTTGACCTTGCGAAGGGACCGGTGTTCCTCTCAGGAGACTTTAACATCCCGATGGATGTAACGCTAGACACATCAAACGGAGCATCGAGCACCCCATCTAAAATAATAAAATCTGTAAAAAACACAATCGCAAGCCTCCAGCTTCACGACATTTGGCGCACTCTGCACCCAACACTCAAAGATTTCACATATTTTTCGTCCCCCCACAATAAATATTCCCGCATAGATTATTTCTACACAGACTCCAATGGTATAGACATGATTAACGATTGTTATATAGGCCAAATATCTTGGTCAGATCACGCACCAGTCACATGCTCAGTCCAATGGCCAGACTTCCCCCCCACGACTTACATCTGGAAACTCGATGATTTTCTCTTAAATGACCCCACCATTATTGCAGAAATCCAAAAATCACTCGCTGACTATCTGACACATAATGATCCTAGACAAACTTCGACCACGAACGTATGGGAAGCGCATAAATGCGTAATTAGAGGGGAATTCCTCAAAATTAAAGCACGCATTAACAAACAAAACAGACTTAAACATACCAATCTTCTACAAACTATAACACAGCTGGAGGGTAAACACAAAAGCAACCCCTCAGACAAAGACACCAGAGAGGCTTTGGATGATGCTAGAGGGGCCCTTAGAACACTCCTTCTAGAAGCACATAACCGTAAAACTCTTAACATGAAACAAAAATATCATGAAGGCAGTAATAAACCCGGCAAACTGCTCGCCAGAGCGGTACGCAGGAAGCAACTGAAAACATACATTCACTCCCTGCAGAACCCAGATGGAACCCTGATAAAAGGTAGCAAACAAATAGCAAACTCCTTTCACTCTTTCTATCAATCCTTATACAACATTAACCAACCCACAGACACCTCACATCTTTCTGCGGACATACGCACTAGGAGCCAACTGATAGATCAATACTTAAAGACATTGAAATTACCACAATTAGACTCTGAACAAAGAGACAAGCTGGATTCACACATCACTACAGATGAACTCCTACAGGCTATTAAAGACTTCCCAAGCGGGAAAAGCCCAGGCCCTGATGGCTTTTCTCTAAAATATTATAAGACATTTAAAGATACACTGGGACCCCTTATGCTCCAATTATTCAATGAACTAATAGAACACCCAACACTACCAGCAACAATGCTGAAAGCACATATCACTGTTCTGCCCAAACCGGGTAAACCACCGAACTCCCCATCAAACTTCAGGCCCATCTCCCTTCTGAATCTGGATATTAAAATCTTAGCCAAAATTCTTGCAAACCGCCTAAATAAATACCTCCCAACCCTAGTACACACCGACCAAGTGGGTTTTGTCCCGGGCCGCGAGGCCCGCGATAACACCACCAAGGTGACCCAAATAATTAATTACGCACAAGTCGAGGGGGTGCCGATAGCACTGTTCTCGACCGACGCGGAGAAGGCCTTCGACCGCGTCGATTGGCTTTTTCTGCGTCGAGTCTTGAAGGTCATGAATTTTGGAGAACCCTTCATCAACATGACCTTCGCACTCTATTCATCACCTAATGCTCAGATTAAAATAAATGGTACATTATCAAACACCTTTCCCATATCCAACGGCACACGTCAGGGATGTCCCCTGTCACCATTATTATTTGCCCTCACTATAGAAGCCCTAGCCCAAAAAGTACGCCTCAACCCTCTGATTGAGGGAGTCCGAATAGGAGACAACGAACATAAACAGGCACTATATGCCGACGATGTTCTCTACACCCTATCTAACATTGAAACATCGATACCTGAACTCCTCGGGGATCTGGAGGAATTTAGTAAGCTTTCTAACTTTCAACTAAATTTATCAAAATCAGAGCTACTCAATGTTAATTCCCCCCCCGAAAAGATTCAATTCCTCACTATGAACTATAGGGTCCCGATCTCACCAGTCAGGTTAAAATACTTAGGCATATACCTAACAGCTTCCCCCGTAGACTTATTTAAAAATAACTATATTAATCTAAGAAATGAAATAATTAATGACCTTTCCTCATGGAGGAATAAATCACTATCTTGGCTGGGGAAGATAGGCCTCATCAAGATGAATGTTCTCCCGCGAATCCTATATGTCCTACAAACCCTCCCTATCCATCTGCCTAAGGATTACCTTACCAACCTTCAGAGAACATTAGAACAATTCATTTGGTCAGGAACAAAACCTAGAATACCTAAAAAGACACTCTACCTTCCCAGAGATAGAGGGGGCCTGGGCTTCCCAAATCTCACACTGTATAGAAGAGCTATTCATCTTCAAAGGGTGATAGAATGGGCCCACAACACACAACAAAAACAATGGGTCAGAATAGATGGTCAAATCCTTCAGCATAACAATGTTGCCTCTCTGGCATGGACCCCCACAGCCAAACGCCCCAAAAATATACACAGATTCCACTTGATTTCAGAAACTCTTTTAGAATGGGATAGAACCATAGCCTCCAGCACTCACATATCTACCTACTCATCTCCATTAATTCCAATCCTGGAAAACCCTGATATTCCCTACTTCACTCTGTGCAGACGCTTAATTGCACCATACAGCCTGAGACAAGGCTCTATTTATAACGCACTTGCCGACGGTAAACTCAGACCTCAAAGGGAAATGGCAGAATGCTACGGTGACATCTTCACATCATGGATGAGATATCACCAACTGTACCACTACCTAATGCACCACAAACATAAAAACGATTTCTGTAGGGACCTCACCCCATATGAATCTCTCTGCTCAGCCCTAACACCACCCAAAAGGATTATCTCAAAAGTATATAAACTACTACTCATTCCACCCGATACACAGTTGCCGACATACACTAGAGCATGGAACAACGATTTACATAACATTATTGAGGAAGAAGAATGGCTGAAGTCATTCCGCATGGTCCAATGCTCCTCTGTCTCGGCGACTGTCCAAGAAATACAGCTCAAATTACTCACCAGATGGTACTACACACCATCAAGACTACACCGCCTCTTCCCATCGGTCACTGCGACCTGTTGGAGGGGTTGTGGAGAGACAGGCACACTGTTACACATTTGGTGGGCATGCCCCAATCTAACAAATTACTGGTCAACGGTTATCGAGACTATGTCAGAGAAACTAAACATACAAATACCAAACACACCTGAAACCCTCCTCTTCCTGCACCTCCCTGAACAAATGGAGAAGCAGAAAAGGGCGCTCCTCCTGATTATGCTTACAGGAGCAAAAAGGCTCATTCCCAGACTGTGGAAGTCTTCAGAGATACCATCTATCTCAGACTGGCGAAATGCAGTGGAGGAACTGCTTGTGCTAGAAAAACTGCACTACTCATTGAGCAAACAATTACCCTTCTATGACACAATGTTGTCTATGTGGAAATAAAAATGCCACATCTGCTATAGCTCTTAGACTCTGGATACACCCTCTGCCTCCCCAATTTTTTTTTTTTTTTTTTTTTTTTTTTTTTTTTTTTTTCTTCTCTTCTCCCCTCTCCCACCCTCTCCTTTCCTCCCCTTCTGCTTCCTTTTCTTTCCTCACTTTCCGCCTCTAGACTGACTCTCTTTCTAAACCTGATGAACATACTATTTTGCTGAATAATATTTAACTGTACTTAAATGTTAATATATGGTTTTTATGTTCAAATATATATAATTTAATGTTGAAAACTCAAGCTAAATACTGACGAAGAGCTTGCAAGCATGCAAAAGGACAATTATTGTTAAAGTCTGCTGAAAGAGGGAGATAACAATCCGGCCTAGTCTGGGCCCTCCATGGACTTTTACTTTATTTTTATACATTTTTTTTTTTTTTTTTTTCTCATCATACTAAACCAAAGACAATTCGAATTTAATTTCTCCTTCTCTCTAGACTGAATGCTTGTTACTGCCGAGCTCCTTGTTTTTGTAATACTGTTCCTTTCATTTCAATAAAGCTTGTTAAAAAAAAAAAAAAAAAAAAAAAAAAAAAAAAAAAAAAAAAGTTATAAGGGCTTAAAGATATGAGGTCTCAGGTGTTTTACATTCAACTTTTAATACGCACACTACCCGGGCGCACACAAAAAGCTTACTTCTAGCTCCATTCGTAATCTAGCCTAAAATGAGAACCTATTGCTAAGGGCTTAACACAATTAGAATGGCAACAACTTCCGAAACACACTTTAAACGCAGTTAAATATTAATGTCTGTAAGCATAGAATATACGCATACTCCAAGCTAAAGATTAAAAAGACAACTTTATCAGTAACATTAACACTGACATCTATGTAATTTATTAGAGCAAGCCATTATTGCATTACTGACCCTAGCTAACTAGGATGCGTTTTATTGGTGCTGTTGATCATTTTCAGTTGGTTGTTATCTGTTTTGCACTGTCCTATTTTTGGCTCCCGTTTCTGAAAAACTGTGCACAATTTATACGGATTCCTTAATGAGTTTCAGATTGTTGTATGTGGCCATTAGAGGGCTTCTCATAGGTGCAAAGGCACAAATTGCCCCTTATGACTAGTATTTCAAAATTAATTTAAAGAATGTAACAACACACATACACCTAGATTATGAACGTTATAAACAGTTACGTGTCTGATATATAGCCCTTCAAAAACTCTTAGTGTAATGTATTGAATATTTGGGGCTATTATTGTGTATGGTGCACTGTGCTAAGCAGAGTATACCTAGATTACGAGTTTTGCGTTAGGGTTAAAAAGCAGCGTTTAGAGGTCCCAACGCTGCTTTTAATGCCCGCTGGTATTACGAGTCTTGCAGGTACAGGTGTACCGCTCACTTTTTTGGCCAGACTCAGAAATACCGCCAATCCACTTACGTCAATTGCGTTTCCTCTTTTTTCAATGGGACTTGCATAGCGCCGGTATTACGAGTCTGCCAAAAAGTGAGCTGTCAAGCCTGGTACCGCATTTTAAAGTCAGTAGTTAAGAGTTTTACACTACAACGCCGTAGCATAAAACTCTTAACTAAAGTGCTAAAAAGTACACTAACACCCATAAACTACCTATTAACCCCTAAACCGAGGCCCACCCACATCGCAAACACTAAAATACATTTTTTAACCCCTAATATGCCGAACTGGACATTGCCGCCACTACACTGTGTGCAGAATTATTAGGCAAATGAGTATTTTGACCACATCATCCTCTTTATGCATGTTGTCTTACTCCAAGCTGTATAGGCTCGAAAGCCTACTACCAATTAAGCATATTAGGTGATGTGCATCTCTGTAATGAGAAGGGGTGTGGTCTAATGAGATCAACACCCTATATCAGGTGTGCATAATTATTAGGCAACTTCCTTTCCTTTGGCAAAATGGGTCAAAAGAAGGACTTGACAGGCTCAGAAAAGTCAAAAATAGTGAGATATCTTGCAGAGGGATGCAGCACTCTTAAAATTGCAAAGCTTCTGAAGCGTGATCATCGAACAATCAAGCGTTTCATTCAAAATAGTCAACAGGGTCGCAAGAAGCGTGTGGAAAAACCAAGGCGCAAAATAACTGCCCATGAACTGAGAAAAGTCAAGCGTGCATCTGTCAAGATGCCACTTGCCACCAGTTTGGCCATATTTCAGAGCTGCAACATCACTGGAGTGCCCAAAAGCACAAGGTGTGCAATACTCAGAGACATGGCCAAGGTAAGAAAGGCTGAAAGACGACCACCACTGAACAAGACACACAAGCTGAAACGTCAAGACTGGGCCAAGAAATATCTCAAGACTGATTTTTCTAAGGTTTTATGGACTGATGAAATGAGAGTGAGTCTTGATGGGCCAGATGGATGGGCCCGTGGCTGGATTGGTAAAGGGCAGAGAGCTCCAGTCCGACTCAAACGTCAGCAAGGTGGAGGTGGAGTACTGGTTTGGGCTGGTATCATCAAAGATGAGCTTGTTGGGCCTTTTCGAGTTGAGGATGGAGTGAAACTCAACTCCCAGTCCTACTGCCAGTTTCTGGAAGACACCTTCTTCAAGCAGTGGTACAGGAAGAAGTCTGCATCCTTCAAGAAAAACATGATTTTCATGCAGGACAATGCTCCATCACACGCGTCCAAGTACTCCACAGCGTGGCTGGCAAGAAAGGGTATAAAAGAAGAAAATCTAATGACATGGCCTCCTTGTTCACCTGATCTGAACCCCATTGAGAACCTGTGGTCCATCATCAAATGTGAGATTTACAAGGAGGGAAAACAGTACACCTCTCTGAACAGTGTCTGGGAGGCTGTGGTTGCTGCTGCACGCAATGTTGATGGTGAACAGATCAAAACACTGACAGAATCCATGGATGGCAGGCTTTTGAGTGTCCTTGCAAAGAAAGGTGGCTATATTGGTCACTGATTTGTTTTTGTTTTGTTTTTGAATGTCAGAAATGTATATTTGTGAATGTTGAGATGTTATATTGGTTTCACTAGTAAAAATAAATAATTGAAATGGGTATATATTTGTTTTTTGTTAAGTTGCCTAATAATTATGCACAGTAATAGTCACCTGCACACACAGATATCCCCCTAAAATAGCTATAACTAAAAACAAACTAAAAACTACTTCCAAAACTATTCAGTTTTGATATTAATGAGTTTTTTGGGTTCATTGAGAACATGGTTGTTGTTCAATAATAAAATTAATCCTCAAAAATACAACTTGCCTAATAATTCTGCACTCCCTGTATAATAAACATATTAACCCCTAAACCGCCGCACTCCTGCATCGCAAACACTAGTTAAATATTATTAATCCCTAATCTGCGTCCCTAACATCGCCGACACCTACCTACATTTAATAACCCCTAATCTGCCACCCCCAACGTCGCCGCCACTATAATAAATGTATTAACCCCTAAACCTAAGTCTAACCCTAACCCCCCTAACTTAAATATAATTACAATAAATCAAAATAAAATTACTACAATTCACTAAATTATTCCTATTTAAAACTAAATACTTACCTATAAAATAAACCCTAAGATAGCTACAATATAACTAATAGTTACATTGTAGCTATCTTAGGGTTTATTTTTATTTTGCAGGCGACTTTGTATTTATTTTAACTAGGTACAATAGTTATTAAATAGTTATTAACTATTTAATAACTACCTAGTTAAAATAAAGACAAATTTACCTGTAAAATAAAACCTAACCTAAGTTACAATTACACCTAACACTACACTATAATTAAATAAATTCCCTAAACTAAATACAATTAATTACAATTTAAAAAAATTATCTAAAGTACGAACCCCCCCCACTAAATTACAGAAAATAATAAAATAATTACAAGATTTTTAAACTAATTACACCTACTCTAATCCCCCTAACAAAATAAACCCCCCCCCAAATAAAAAAGCCATACCCTACAAATGGAAACATATGCTGAGATGACAGCACTATGGGAACACTACCTTAAACTATAACACTCTATACTAACCACGCGCAAACAAAACGAACTACAATAAAGCGGCCTAGTCACACCCCCCAAAAAAAAAAAAAACACAGATAAGGTGGGAAACACACACACATCGCCAGCCTCATGAAACCCTAACTGTCTAAACAGAATCCTAAACGAGTCAATTTGTTTTAACCAAAAGAAAAAAATTGTTGATAACTATCTCAATAAGCACAGCAACACTAACCCCCTACCCTTCCCCTTGTTCCTCCTCCCCTATTTTCTTCTTTAACCCCTTTTCTATAGTTTAACTAAATTGTTTACAATACTTTTTGAAAAATGAGGTTTCATGTACGGGATCCATAAGTGGTCTCTTATTCTCTGTGAGAGCCTTTTTTACTGTTTTATGTAGACAAAGGGACCCAAAAGAGGCCCCCTCCGAACCCTAAAAGGCTCGAAGACTGTAAGGCACGTTAAACTCTGTTAAGATTGTATTCCGATATTGTTTTGTTTAAATGTTATCCTGACTTCAAGAATTTTTGTAAGCCTTTATCAAACCTCAATAAAAACAAAATAAAAAAAAAAAAAAAAAAAGCCATACCCTACACTAAATTACAAATAGCCCTTAAAAGGGCCTTTTGCGGGGCATTGCCCCAAAGTAATCAGCTCTTTTACCTGTAAAAAAAAGTACAAATACCCCCCCCAACATTAAAACCCACCACCCACACAACCAACCCTACTCTAAAACCCACCCAATCCCCCCTTAAAAAAAACTAACACTAACCCCTTGAAGATCACCCTACCATGAGACGTCTTCACCCAACCTGGCAGAAGTGGTCCTCCAGACGGGCAGAAGTCTTCATCCAAGCCGGGCAGAAGAGGTCCTCCAGACGGGCAGAAGTCTTCATCCAGACGGCATCTTCTATCTTCATCCATCCGGCGCGGAGCGGGTCCATCTTCAAGACATCTGATGCGGAGCATCCTTCTCGGCCGACGACTAACCGACAAAGGAAGGTTCCTTTAAGTGACGTCATCCAAGATGGCGTCCCTTCAATTCCGATTGGCTGATAGAATTCTATCAGCCAATTGGAATTAAGGTAGGAAAAATCCTATTGGCTGATGTAATAAGCCAATAGGAATGAGCTTACATTCTATTGGCTGATTAGAACAGCCAATAGAATGCGAGCTCAATCCTATTGGCTGATTGGATCAGCCAATAGGATTGAACTTCAATCCTATTGGCTGATTACATCAGCCAATAGGATTTTTCCTACCTTAATTCCGATTGGCTGATAGAATTCTATCAGCCAATCGGAATTGAAGGGACCCCATCTTGGATGATGTCACTTAAAGGAACCCTCATTCGTCGGGTAGTCATCGGCCGAGAAGGATGCTCCACGTCGGATGTCTTGAAGATGGACCCGCTCCGCGCCGGATGGATGAAGATAGAAGATGCCGTCTGGATGAAGACTTCTGACCGTCTGGAGGACCTCTTCTGCCCGGCTTGGATGAAGACTTCTGCCCGTCTGGAGGACCACTTCTGCCCGGTTGGGTGAGCACGGTAGGGTGATCTTCAAGGGGTTAGTGTTAGGTTTTTTTAAGGGGGGATTGGTTGGGTTTTAGAGTAGGGTTGGTTGTGTGGGTGGTGGGTTTTAATGTTGGGTGGGTATTTGTACTTTTTTTTTTACAGGTAAAAGAGCTGATTAGTTTGGGGCAATGCCCCGCAAAAGGCCCTTTTAAGGGGTATTTGTAATTTAGTGTAGGGTAGGGCTTTTTTATTTTGGGGGGCTTTTTTATTTTGTTAGGGGGATTAGAGTAGGTGTAATTAGTTTAAAAATCTTGTAATTATTTGATTATTTTCTGTAATTTAGTGGGGGTTTTTTTTCGTACTTTAGATAATTTTTTTAAATTGTAATTAATTGTATTTAGTTTAGGGAATTAATTTAATTATAGTGTAGTGTTAGGTGTAATGTAACTTAGGTTAGGTTTTATTTTACAGGTAAATTTGTCTTTATTTTAACTAGATAGTTATTAAATAGTTAATAACTATTTAATAACTATTGTACCTAGTTAAAATAAATACAAAAGTTGCCTGTAAAATAAAAATAAACCCTAAGTTAGCTACAATGTTATATATTTTATATTGTATAGTTATATTGTAGCTAGCTTATGGTTTATTTTACAGGTATGTATTTTGTTTTAAATAGGAATTAGTTAATTGTAGTAATTCTATTTAGATTTATTTAAATTATATTTAAGTTAGGGGGGTTAGGGTTAGACTTTGGTTTAGGGGTTAATAACTTTATTATAGTGGTGGCGACGTTGTGGGCGGCAGATTAGGGGTTAATAAATGTAGTTAGGTTGCAGCGACATTGGGAGCGGCAGATTAGCGGTTAATAAATATAATGTAGGTGTTGGCGATGTTGGGGGCAGCAGATTATTGTTTCATAAGTATAATGTAGGTGGCGGCGGTGTCTGGAGCGACAGATTAGGGGTTAATAATATAATGTAGGTGTCGGCGATATATCGGGGGCGGCGGATTAGGGGTTAATAAGTGTAAGACTAGGGGTGTTTAGACTCGGGGTTCATGTTATGGTGTTAGGTGTAGACATAACTTTTATTTCCCCATAGGAATCAATGGGGCTGCGTTAGGAGCTTTACGCTGCTTTTTTGCAGGTATTAGGTTTTTTTTCAGCCGGCTCTCCCCCATTGATTCCTATGGGGAAATCGTGCACGAGCACGTTTTACCAGCTCACCGCTAACGTAAGCAGCACTGGTATTGAGGTGAGATGTGGAGCTAAATTTTGCTCTTCGCTCACTTTTTTGCTGTTAACGCCGGGTTTAAAAAAACCTGTAATACCAGCCTTGTTTGTAGGTGAGCGGTGAGCATAAACTGCTCGTTAGCTCCGCACAGCCTCTAACGCAAAACTCGTAATCTAGGTGATAGCTAATAAAATTATATAAATAATTAAAAATTATGCTGACTTATGCAACTGAAACACAGCAAATGCCTGTAAGCAATAATGTGTTTATGTTGCATCAAGTTTTTTCCACTAGATATTGGGCTTGATCTAACATATGTCGAGCAGACATCGCTGCATGCGGACAGTATATGGTATCCACATCTATCATTGCACAAGCATTTCACCAGAAATGCTTGTGCAATGCTGGCCCCTGCTCACTTTTAGGTGGTGGAGAGGTTAAAGGGACACTGAACCCACATTTGTTCTAGTGTGATTCAGATAGAGCATTACATTTTAAGCAACTTTCTAATGTACTCCTATTATCAAATTTTCTTCATTCTCTTGGAATCTTTATTTGAAATGCAAGAATGTAAGTTTAGATGCCGGCCCATTTTTGGTGAACAACCTAGGTTGTCCTTGCTGATTGGTGGATAAATTCATCCACCAATCAAAAACTGCTGTCCAGAGTGCGGAACCAAGAACAAAGCTTAGATGCCTTATTTTTTTATATAAAGATAGCAAGAGAACGAAGAAACATTGATAATAGGAGTAAATTAGAAAGTTGCTTAAATTGCATGCTCTATCTGAATCACAAAAGAAAAATTTTGGGTTCAGTGTCCCTTTAAGAAGCAGTGGTCTTATGGCCGCTGCTTCTTAACTTCAGTTTCAAGCGAGTATGAAACAATGGGCCTCGGAAGCAGCATCTGCTGTTTAATAAAAGGAGCCCATTGGCTTTGCTTATGGGTTTAATTGAATCTGAGCTATAGTCTATCTATAATTGTTCCTATTTTAAGTTTCGATTTCTCTCTTCCTTTCTCTCCCTTGTTGGTGTTGTGTCTTTTATCCCTCCCAGTGGTTTGGACTGCATCCATATACTTAATCATATAGATAAGATTAATATGAACAACTGCCAGTATTTTACATGGAACAGTTTATAATCTCACACCTCTGTCCCTTATCTTGGGATCATTTGCATATTTATGTTTTGTGCTGCCCTAGGCACTCAAATTTCTGCTGCCTCATACCCCCCTTTAAATGTTTTATGCCTTTTTTCCACTTAACAGTGTGTAAAATGTTTTAGTTTTGTTTGTTTTTTCATAACAATTCTAAAGAACATGGGCTAGCAAAACACTTGCATACAGGTGGGTTGAACTGCATGCAGATCATAACATTTTCTCCCTGAGAGAAGGGGCGAGAAAAGAAGGGGAGGGGAAAAAAGCGAGGGAAAGGAAAGCAGGGACGGAGGGAGAGAGAGAGAGAGAGAGGGGGAGAGAGAGAGAGAGAGAGAGAGAGAGAGAGAGAGAGAAGAAAAAAGTGGTGAGGAAAAGGAGTGAAAGAACGGAACAAGGGAGGGAGTTGAGAGAAAGAAGGGAGGGAGGGATAGAAGGGAGGGAGTTGAGGGAGGAAGGGAGGGAGAAAGGGAAAGAAGGGAGAGAGGAATGGAGGGAAAGAATACACTTTGAAACAATTACTGCCCTTTACATGCAACAACATACAGTTATTATTATTATTCAAGTAATGAAACTTTTTAAGTGTCCATTTCCTATTTACTCCATGGGTTCATGAATGCAGAGAAAGCTATTGGAAGCTAACATATATTAGCACTAAGAGATTATGTTTAGACATCACAAGCTGATCTAAGCAGAGCACAGACGCATCCAGTCTTCTCCTCCTTCTCACAAGGTCTTCTCCTCCAGGCTCACCTTGTAAGCATATCCCCGGGAAAGTTTCTCACCAAGAACGCTTCCACTGAAAAAATGCCGGCAGCTCTAAATGAAGCAATGGTTTAAAGGAGCACCGCCTGTAAAGAGTGACCTTAATCAGCGCACGTGCCTTGTCTTCTCTGTAAAAGCCTGCACTTTATCGCTCACTGTATTGTGAGCTGGCTTTTAGAGAGGATAGGACAGATGTGCAGCCCCTCCCAAATCTGCTGCCCTAGGCACCGGCCTTGTTGGCCTAGGCCATAATATGCCCCTGCTTGGGATTCTATATATAGAAATCCTGTAATAAAATATCTACAAATAAAAATGTAGTGTGAATTATATGACCTTTACCTGATCCTAGATTAAGAATAAAATCACAACTTTATCAGCAAAGTTAACATTGGGAAGTATGTAACGATCACTCAACAAAAAATAAGGGGTAGAGTAATACCAAAATTTACATGCCATAATTTTGCTTTACGACGCTAGCTAATTAGGAAGATGTTTCATTAGTGGCGTCTATCATTTTCATTTGGTTGGTAGCTGTTAAAATGGCTGTTGATAAAAATGACACCATTTAGTGATTTCCAAAGCTGTCAGATTTTTTATTTGTGCTCTTCAAATTACTGCAGTTATTTTCAGCTACTGATAAATTGTGCTCAACAAGTTTCCACTAGTTGTATGTGGCCATTAGTGGGCTTAAATGTTTGACCGCCTCTGCTAGGGATAAAGGCTCAAATGCCCTTTACGATTGGTATTGCAAAATATAAAACACTTTTAAAGTATGCAAAACACACACACATTTAGCTAATTAAATCATATGAATTAATAATGAAGAATTATGCTGGCTCAATATTGTAAAATATAGTTATGCATATGAATATACAGTATATATATATATATATATATATATATATATATATATATATATATATATATATATATATATATATATATATATATATATATATATATATAAGCACATTTGTTATGCACTCAGGCCTTCAGCTGTAGCTAATCCAGTGCCTGGGTGTCTCCTTAAAAGTCATGCATAAAGTTCTCCAAATGAAAGGGCACTCATAGGACTTGAAATTAGAAAATATCTTTATTGCATATAATTCATCATAAAGTGTTAGTTGACATTTCAGCTACAATTTTAACCTTTTTCAAGACAATCTAAAAACATAATGAATATAACAGCATTAATATTTAATTCACACAAAATATAATTATTTTTTTAAACATTTAACATAAAATACACAGATAAACATAGTGACCTACCATACCCTGGTGCTTTAAAAGTTGAGAAAATTGGACCCAAAATACATTACAGATATCATATTAAATCAGATCCACTGAAAAGTTCATGTCATGTTTCAATGATACTAACAATATAATATTAGTTTATATTGAATGCTAATAGATACATAGCGAACAGCAGCAATGTAGCTACAATCAGCGTATTAATACATATTGTATATTAGCGAAGGTGTCAATGGTGTTACAATATTAACCATAATGTTAATAACTAAGATATCTCAACTTGCTTGCAACTTTTATTGCCAGAACAAAAATTTATGTAAAAACATAATTTATGTAAGAACTTACCTGATAAATTCATTTCTTTCATATTGGCAAGAGTCCATGAGCTAGTGACGTATGGGATATACATTCCTACCAGGAGGGGCAAAGTTTCCCAAACCTCAAAATGCCTACAAATACACCCCTCACCACACCCACAATTCAGTTTAACGAATAGCCAAGAAGTGGGGTGATAAGAAAGGAGCGAAAGCATCAAAATAAGGAATTGGAATAATTGTGCTTTATACAAAAAAATCATAACCACCACAAAAAAGGGTGGGCCTCATGGACTCTTGCTAATATGAAAGAAATGAATTTATCAGGTAAGTTCTTACATAAATTATGTTTTCTTTCATGTAATTAGCAAGAGTCCATGAGCTAGTGACGTATGGGATAATAAATACCCAAGATGTAGAACTTCCACGCAAGAGTCACTAGAGAGGGAGGGATAAAATAAAGACAGCCAATTCCGCTGAAAAATAATAATAATCCACAACCCAAAACAAAAGTTTTAATCTCAATAATGAAAAGAACTGAAATTATAAGCAGAAGAATCAAACTGAAACAGCTGCCTGAAGTACTTTTCTACCAAAAACTGCTTCAGAAGAAGAAAACACATCAAAATGGTAGAATTTAGTAAAAGTATGCAAAGAAGACCAAGTTGCTGCTTTGCAAATCTGATCAACAGAAGCTTCATTCCTAAACGCCCAGGAAGTAGAAACTGACCTAGTAGAATGAGCCGTAATTCTTTGAGGCGGGGATTTACCCGACTCTACATAAGCATGATGAATCAAAGACTTTAACCAAGACGCCAAAGAAATGGCGGAGGCCTTCTGACCTTTTCTGGACCCAGAAAAGATAACAAATAGACTAGAAGTCTTTCTAAAATCTTTAGTAGCTTCAACATAATATTTCAAAGCTCTTACTACATCCAAAGAATGTAAAGATCTCTCCTTTGAATTCTTAGGATTAGGACACAATGAAGGAACAACAATTTCTCTACTAATGTTGTTAGAATCCACAACCTTAGGTAAAAATTTAAATGAAGTCCGCAACACTGCCTTATCCTGATGAAAAATCAGAAAAGGAGATTCACAAGAAAGAGCAGATAACTCTGAAACTCTTCTAGCAGAAGAGATGGCCAAAAGGAACAGAACTTTCCAAGAAAGTAATTTAATGTCCAGAGAATGCATAGGTTCAAACGGAGGAGCTTGTAAAGCCCTCAGAACCAAATTAAGACTCCAAGGAGGAGAGATTGACTTAATGACAGGTTTGATACGAACCAAAGCCTGTACAAAACAATGAATATCAGGAAGATTAGCAATCTTTCTGTGAAAAAGAACAGAAAGAGCAGAGATTTCTCCTTTCAAGGAACTTGCAGACAAACCTTTATCCAAACCATCCTGAAGAAACTGTAAAATTCTAGGAATTCTGAAAGAATGCCAGGAGACTTTATGAGAAGAACACCAAGAAATGTAAGTCTTCCAGACTCGATAATAAATTTTCCTAGACACAGATTTACGAGCCTGTAACATAGTATTAATTACTGAGTCAGAGAAACCTCTATGACTAAGAATCAAGCGTTCAATTTCCATACCTTCAAATTTAATGATTTGAGATCCTGATGGAAAAAAGGGCCTTGAGATAGAAGGTCTGGTCTTAAAGGGATACTAACCCCTCATTTTTTCTTTCATGATTCAGATAGAGCATGCAATTTTAAGCAACTTTCTAATTTACTCTTATCAATTTTTCTTTGTTCTCATGTTAACTTGATTTTAAAAAAACAGTAATAAAAGGTTAGGAGCCGGCCCATTTTTTAGTTCAGCACCTTGGTAGAGCTGCTGATTGGTTTGCTACATTTAGCCACAAATCAGAAAGTGCTACCCATGTGCTGAACAAAAATGGTCTGGCTCTAAAGCTTACAGTACTGCTTTTTCAAATCAAGATAGCATGAGAACAAAGAAAAATTGATAATAGGAGTAAATTAGAAAGGTGCTTAAAATATCATGCTCTATCTGAATCATGAAATAAAAAAAAATGGGTTTAGTATCCCTTTAACGGAAGAGTCCAAGGTTGGCAACTGGCCATCCGAATGAGATCCGCATACCAAAACCTGTGAGACCATGCTGGAGCCACCAGCAGCACAAACGAACATTCCATTAGAATTTTGGAAATCACTTTTGGAAGAAGAACTAGAGGCAGAAAGATATAGGCAGGATGATAATTCCAAGGAAGCGACAACGCATCCACTGCCTCCGCCTGAGGGTCCCTGGATCTGGACAGATACCTGGGAAGTTTCTTGTTTAGATGAGAGGCCATCAGATCTATTTCTGGAAGTCCCCAGATTTGAACAATCTGAAGAAATACCTCTGGGTGAAGGGACCATTCGCCCGGATGTAACGTCTGGCGACTGAGATAATCCGCTTCCCAATTGTCTACACCTGGGATGTGAACCGCAGAGATTAGACAGAAGCTGGATTCCGCCCATACAAGTATCCGAGATACTTCTTTCATAGCCTGAGGACTGTGAGTCCCACCTTGATGATTGACATATGCCACGGTTGTGACATTGTCTGTCTGAAAACAAATAAACGATTCTCTCTTCAGAAGAGGCCAGAACTGAAGAGCTCTGAAAATCGCAATCGCACGGAGTTCCAAAATGTTGATTGGTGATCTCACCTCCTGAGATTCCCAAACCCCCTGCGCTGTCAGAGATCCCCATACAGCTCCCCAACCTGACAGACTTGCATCTGTTGAGATCACAGTCCAGGTTGGACGAACAAAAGAAGCCCCTTGGACTAAACGATGGTGATCTATCCACCACGTCAGAGAGTGTCGTACATTGGGATTTAAGGATATTAATTGTGATATCTTTGTATAATCCCTGCACCACTGGTTCAGCATACAAAGCTGAAGAGGTCGCATGTGAAAACGAGCAAAGGGGATCGCGTCTGATGCAGCAGTCATGAGACCTAGAATTTCCATGCACAAAGCTACCGAAGGGAATGATTGAGACTGAAGGTTTCGACAGGCTGAAACCAATTTCAGACGTCTCTTTTCTGTTAGAGACAAGGTCATGGACACTGAATCTATTTGAAACCCAAAAAGGTTACCTTTATCTGAGGAATCAACGAACTCTTTGGTAAATTGATCCTCCAACCATGTCTTTGAAGAAACAACACAAGTTGATTCGTGTGAGATTCTGCAGAATGTAAAGACTGAGCAAGTACCAAGATATCGTCCAAATAAGGAAATACTGCAATACCCTGTTCTCTGATTACAGAGAGAAGGGCACCGAGAACCTTTGAAAAGATCCTTGGAGCTGTTGCTAGGCCAAAAGGAAGGGCCACAAACTGGTAATGCTTGTCTAGAAAAGAGAATCTCAGAAACTGAAAGTGATCTGGATGAATCGGAATATGAAGATATGCATCCTGTAAATCTATTGTGGACATATAATGCCCTTGCTGAACAAGAGGCAAGATAGTCCTTATAGTTACCATTTTGAATGTTGGTATTCTTACATAAAGATTCAATATCTTTAGATCCAGAACTGGTCTGAAGGAATTCTCCTTCTTTGGTACAATGAATAGATTTGAGTAAAACCCCAGACCCTGTTCCAGAACTGGAACTGGCACAATTACTCCAGCCAACTCTAGATCTGAAACACATTTCAGAAATGCCTGAGCCTTCACTGGGTTTATTGGAATGCGAGAGAGAAAAAATCTCTTCGCAGGCGGCCTTACCTTGAAACCAATTCTGTACCCTTGTGAAACAATGTTCTGAATCCAAAGACTGTGAGTCGAATTGATCCAAATGTCTTTGAAAATCGTAACCTGCCCCCTACCAGCTGTGCTGGAATGAGGGCCGCACCTTCATGTGGACTTGGGAGCTGGTTTTGACTTTCTAAAAGGCTTGGTTTTATTCCAGATTAGAGAAGGTTTCCAAACAGAAACCGTTCCTTTAGGGGAAGGGTCAGGCTTCTGTTCCTTATTCTGACGAAAGGAACGAAAACAATTAGCAGCCCTGTATTTACCTTTAGATTTTTTGTCCTGAGGCAAAAAAGTTCCTTTCCCCCCAGTAACAGTTGAAATAATAGAATCCAACTGGGAACCAAATCATTTATTACCTTGGAAAGAAAGAGAAAGCAAAGTTGACTTAGAAGACATATCTGCATTCCAAGTTTTAAGCCATAAAGCTCTTCTAGCTAAAATAGCTAAAGACATATACCTGACATCAACTCTAATGATATCAAAGATGGTATCACAAATAAAGTTATTAGCATGTTGAAGGAGTTTAACAATGCTATGAGTATTATGGTCTGATACTTGTTGTGCTAAAGCCTCCAACCAAAAAGTGGAAGCGGCAGCAACATCAGCCAAAGAAATAGCAGGCCTAAGAAGATTACCTGAACATAAATAAGCTTTCCTTACAAAGGATTCAATCTTCCTATCTAAAGGATCCTTAAAGGAAGTACTATCTGTCGTAGGAATAGTAGTACGTTTAGCAAGAGTAGAGATAGCCCCATCAACTTTAGGGATTTTGTCCCAAAACTCTAATCTGTCAGATGGCACAGGATACAATTTCTTAAACCTTTGAGAAGGAGTAAATGAAGTACCCATATTATTCCATTCCCTAGAAATTACTTCAGAAATAGCATCAGGGACAGGAAAAAACGTCTGGAATAACCATAGGAGGTTTAAAAAACGAATTTAAACGCTTAGTAGATTTAGTATCAAGAGGACTAGATTCCTCCATCTCTAAAGCGATTAAAACTTCTTTAAGAAAAGAGCGAATAAATTCCATCTTAAATAAATATGAAGATTTATCAGTGTCAATATCTGAGACAGAATCCTCTGAACCAGAAAAATCCTCATCAGAAACAGACAAATCAGAATGATGACGGTCATTTAAAATTTCATCTGAAAAATGAGAAGTTTTAAAAGACCTTTTACGTTTACTGGAAGGAGGAATAACAGACATAGCCTTCCTAATAGATTTAGAAACAAATTCTTTTATATTAACAGGAACATCCTGAGTATTAGATGTTGAGGGAACAGCAACAGGCAATGGTATATTACTAATGGAAATACTATCTGCATTAGCAAGCTTATCATGACATTTATCACAAACTACAGCCGGAGGAACAGTTACCACAAGTTTACATCAAATGCACTTAACTTTGGTAGAACCAGCATCAGGCAGCGTCTTTCCAGAAGTAGATTCTGATCCAGGGTCAATCTGAGACATCTTGCAATATGTAATAGAAAAAACAACATATAAAGCAAAATTATCAAATTCCTTAAATGACAGTTTCAGGAATGGGAAAGAATGCCAATGAACAAGCCTCTAGCAACCAGAAGCAATGAAAAATGAGACTGAAATAATGTGAAAAAAAGGTGGAGACAAGAATGACGCCCACATTTTTTTAGCGCCAAAAAAGACGCCCACATTATTGGCGCCTTAAATTTTTTGGCGCCAAGAATGACGCCACATCCGGTAACGCCGACATTTTTGGCGCAAAACGTTTTTGACGCAATCACGAACAACTTCCGGCGTCAAGTATGACGTCGGAAATGACAAAAAAAAAGTCCACGCCAAGAATAACGCAATAAATTGAAGCATTTTCAGCCCCCGCGAGCCTAACAGCCCACAGGGAAAAAAGTCAATTTGAAAACAATTTTAAGGTAAGAAAAAAATTGATTATTCATATGCATTATCCCAAATAATGAAACTGACTTGTCTGAAATAAGGAATATTTATCATCCTGAATCAAGGCAAATATAAGTTTAAAGACATAAAATTTAGAACTTTATATATAAAGTGCCCAACCATAGCTTAGAGTGTCACAAAAAATAAGACTTACTTACCCCAGGACACTCATCTACATATAGTAGATAGCCAAACCAGTACTGAAACGAGAATCAGTAGAGGTAATGGTATATAAGAGTATATCATCGATCTGAAAAGGGAGGTAAGAGATGAATCTCTACGACCGATAACAGAGAACCTATGAAATAGATCCCGTAGAAGGAGACCACTGAATTCAAATAGGCAATACTCTCTTCACATCCCTCTGACATTCACTGCACTCTGAGAGGAAAACCGGGCTCCAGCCTGCTGCGAAGCGCATATCAACGTAGAATCTAGCACAAACTTACTTCACCACCTCCACGGGAGGCAAAGTTTGTAAAACTGATTTGTGGGTGTGGTGAGGGGTGTATTTATAGGCATTTTGAGGTTTGGGAAACTTTGCCCCTCCTGGTAGGAATGTATATCCCATACGTCACTAGCTCATGGACTCTTGCTAATTACATGAAAGAAACGTATATACGATATGTGCAACCAGCACTATTAAAGAGCCCAGGCAAGCTGACCCAGTAGGTGATTACTATATAGAGAGATAACAACTCCCGTTAACGCTAGTGAAAACAAATAAGCCAAAACATCAAATGGCAATGCTAAAAGCATTTAACAAACATACCAATATCGGTTAAAGAAACCTCCCGGCGTGTCCATGCGCCATTCCGTGACGTAGTATGCACCTGTAGGAGACAAGCCCCTTTTTAAGCCGACAACTCACTCTCGGCTAGATTACGAGTTTTTGTCGGTAATGGTGTGTTTTTCCTTACCGCTCACCTACAGTAACGCTGGTATTAAGGGTTTTTAGAAACCCGGCGTTAGCCGCAAAAAAGTGAGCGAAGAGCAGAATTTAGCTCCACATCCCACCTCAATACCAGCGCTGCTTACCTAGACGTCTCAAGGTAGGGTGATCTTCAAGGGGGTAGTGTTAGGTTTTATTAAGGGGGGATTGGGTGGGTTTTAGAGTAGGATTGGGTGTGTGGGTGGAGGGTTGTAATGTTGGGGGGGTATTGTCTTTTTTTTTTACAGGTAAAAGAGCTGATTACTTTGGGGCAATGCCCCGCAAAAAGCCCTTTTAAGGGCTATTTGTAATTTAGTATAGGGTAGGGATTTTTATTATTTTGGGGGGCTTTTTATTTTATTAGGGGGATTAGATTAGGTGTAATTAGTTTAAAAAACTTGTAATTATTTTATTATTTTCTGTAATTTAGTGTTTTTTTCTCTCGTAATTTAGTTTATTTAAAATTGTAGTTAATTTAGGTAATTAATTTAATTATAGTGTAGTGTTAGGTGTAATTGTAACTTAGGTTAGGTTTTATTTTACAGGTATATTTGTCTTTATTTTAACTAGGTAGCTATTAAATAGTTAATAACTATTTAATAACTATTCTACCTAGTTAAAATAAATACAAACTTGCCTGTAAAATAAAAATAAACCCTAAGCTAGATACAAATGTAACTATTACTTATATTGTAGCTATTTTAGGGTTTATTTTGTAGGTAAGTATTTAGTTTTAAATAGGAATAATTTATTTAATTGTAGTAATTTTATTTCAATTTATTTAAATAATATTTAAGTTAGGGGGGTGTTAGGGTTAGACTTAGATTTTGGGGTTAATCAATTTAATATAGTGGTGGCGACGTTGGGGTCGGCAGATTAGGGTTAATAAATGTAGGTAGGTGTTGGCGATGTTAGGGATGGCAGATTAGGGGTTAATAATATTTAACTAGTGTTTGCGAGGCGGGAGTGCGGTGGTTTAGTGGTTAATACATTTATTGAAGTGGCGGCGATGTCTGGTTAGGCAGATTAGGGGTTACAAATTTTAATATAGGGGGCGGAGCCTAGCCATGAACTGAGATGGCTGCTATTCCCTAGAGCTCTGTAGTCCCTGGTGAAAATTGCTTAAACTCAGCATGATTAAATAACTTTTTTACTCTAAAAAAAAACTTGGCAGTCCCCAATATAAACCCTGGAACCCTGCGATACACCAATTGGGGGAGTTAGTGAGGAGCACGCCAAATCTCTGCAGAAGACCGAGAATCTCCCGGTCACAAGAAAGGCACACACCCGGTAAAAGGCACACACCTGGAAAAAGGCTCCGGACCCACAACTTTCTATATCAGAGGGGGCCGGGGTGAGCGCACTTCCTAACAGCATAAGAGCCGGTAGCCTCCGCAACCACCCCCGACCGTTCAGAGAACACCCATGCGGCTTACCCACAAACGGAGGCAGAGAGGGCCCTGAGGACCGGGACCTGGCCTGGCAGCTGCATACGGAGCTCTGTAAGTTCCCCCGCACCAGACAAAGCTAAGGAGTGACCAACCTTCAGAGGCACTGGAACGGTGCTCCTTCTCCTTCTACTCTGCCGCAGACTACAACGCCCGAGCGAGGGCCGCACCCACGTGGCCCGCCGAGACACTGGCGGCGAGAGCCCTGTAAACAAAGGCCTAACGCAGTAACCACTCCAGGGGTGCAGGCTGCCATTTGAAGCTCCCGAGTCCCTGAGACTAGACAGAAACACACCGGAGGGCATCAGGAGCAGAGAACAGCACCCAAAGAGGCTGGTGAGTCCCGGTAATAAAAGGGGCAGCAAGACTAAAAGGGGTTAACTCACATATAGGCCTATCCGGGTCATCTGCCCTCCAAAACACTTTGGGAATCCAAGTGTAGCCTTAAACACCCACTGCCACTCCAAACCACCCTCCACTATATAGCAATATTGAGAAGGGGGCTACATACAAAAAGCCCAATCACAGAAACAGGCCAGATTTAAAAAGAAAAAAAAAGAGAAAAAAAAGAAGAAAAGGAGAGAAACAGGAAAAGGAGGATAAAAGAGGGGGAAAAGACAAAAAAATAAAAAGGGACAGAGTTGCAAATACCTAGTAAACATAAGTGTGAATTGGGGAACTTTATAACATTCATCCATGGCCAGCAAAAGGAACCCCAAGCCACAAAAAGGTGCACAATCATCAATTATGGAAAATTATTTGATCTCGGCAGACACAGCCTTACCCCCCAGTAAAACAACACTTGCAGCGGTGGAGCCGCCCACCTCAGCCCATATGCAAGATCAAGAGCTCTGTACACCAATGCATAACTATCTCACAAAGAGTGATATCACCCATCTTTCCTCTAAAGAGGATATAAAGAATATGTTCGGGGAACTTAAAAAAAATATTATGGCGGTGGATAGACGTGTCACTCAGGTAGAGGAAAAACAGAAAACTCTAAGCACAGACGTGCAACAACAGTCCAGTCTCTTACAGGCTCAGGAGGGTACTGTGCAAGCCTTGATGGACCGTGTGGAGGATCTTGAAAATCGGAGCAGGCGGAACAACCTGCGGCTGAGGGGCATTTCCGAGGCTGTAGATCCGCCTGCTTTACTACAGTACATCCAGGAATTTGTCAGATATCTCAAAAACAACGATTCTGCACAAGAGTTGCAGATAGAGAGAGCCCACAGGGCCCTACGCCCAAAACCTCTGAATAGAGCTCCTCCAAGAGACGTCATATTGAAATTTCTCTCCTTTAGGGACAAAGAAGAGATCCTAAAACTGGCCAGAACAAAACACCCCATCACATTCAGGGGAGCAGAGATCCAGGTGTATTCAGATCTTTGCCCCACAACACTGCAAAAGAGAAGAGACCTGCGGCACATCACCATGGCGCTGAGAGAAAGAAGGATTCCTTATCGGTGGGGGTTTCCCACATGCCTCATAGCTACCAAAGACAACACTACCCACATTCTCAGAACCCCGGAGGACCTCCCAGGATTTACTCAAGCACTTGGCCTTGATATTGGTCCTCTCCAGGACGAAGATGCTGCCCCACGGAATGTCCATGGTGGGGGTCGGGGAGAAAATCAGTATACCCAAAATTGACTTTTTCTAGTGCATCTGGAGAAGGTTGCTGTATCCTAAATCCCCTATCTATTAGGGCCCCTGGCAGCAACCCTCCATGGACCATACCTCTTTTTGCCACAGGGACAGAGTAATGGACATTCCAGATGAACTTTCAGGTCGTATGTTCATGTGAATTTTATAGTTTAATATAATTGTATTTGTGTTGTTGTTGTACCCACTTAAATGCTAATATGTCTCACCCCTTATTGCTGACTTTGCATGTTTCAACCCCCTGAAAAGGGTATATGTTCTAGCTGAGATTGAGGGAAATCACTGTTTGTAAATGCTCCCTGATGCCCTGATGAACCAGGAGACGCAGTGTATACACCCCAATAGGCACACAGATAGGCACAATCAGAAATGAAAATTCAATCCATAATACATGGTAAGCCTAACCCATTAGGAGCTTTGATAGAATGGGCGCCGCCCACTTGTGGCAATCCTGCATCCTACACATATTAACCCCCTGATTTTGCCCCATGATCCAACAGACGGCGGTGTAACCTGCTGATATTTAATGCTCTTCACTACCTGGGGGTACAGATGGAAAAATGCCTATACTCCGCTACATAACCAATAGGACATGCCCAGACAGGGAACATTGAACTACAGATTGAGGGGGAAGGAAGGGGGAAAACAAAAAAAAACAAAAAATGCGTCATACATCAATATCCCTAGCCCGATAAATTATCATAAAATCAGATTATATTACATTTGAAAAGTGGGGCAGAGAACTTACTTTTGTACATTGTATATGTGTTGTTGTTGTACCCACTTAAATGCTAATATGTCTCACCCCTTATTGCTGACTTTGCATGTTTCAACCCCCTGAAAAGGGTATATGTTCTAGCTGAGATTGAGGGAAATCACTGTTTGTAAATACTCCCTGATGCCCTGATGAACCAGGAGACGCAGTGTATACACCCCAATAGGCACATAGATAGGCACAATCAGAAATGAAAATTCAATCCATAATACATGGTAAGCCTAACCCATTAGGAGCTTTGATAGAATGGGCGCCGCCCACTTGTGGCAATAGTCCTGGTTGCCCTCTTAGAATCATCCAGCACTGCATCCTACACATATTAACCCCCTGATTTTGCCCCATGATCCAACAGACGGCGGTGTAACCTGATGATATTTAATGCTCTTCATTACCTGAGGGATACAGATGGAAAAATGCCTATACTCCGCTACATAACCAATAGGACACGCCCAGACAGGGAACATTGAACTACAGATTGAGGGGGAAGGAAGGGGGAAAGGAAAAAAAAAAAAAAAAAAAAGTGGATCATACATCAATATCCCTAGCCCGATAAATTATCATAAAATCAGATTATATTACATTTGAAAAGTGGGGCAGAGAACTTACTTTTGTACATCCATTATGCAACATATTCACACTAGAAAGTATGGGCACCATGACCTTACAGGCCCTCTGTCCCGGTCTTAAAAATTATGGGGATTTTGCTTAAGTTCTACATTTAGTTAGCATAGATTATTCTGAGTTACAAAGATTATATTACTGGTTTATATACAATGCAATTCACACAGGGACAACTACCCCTGCCTGATAAAGTAGTTGAAATTGTTTATTGTTCTAACAGAACCGTATTATTTATTGCTGTTACTATAGTTCACGTGGTTTGATTTATTTGTAAATAACACTTTTTGCTACTAAACTTGTTCCTCTTTTGAGAGGACACTTTCTTACCTCCTCCCTTTCCCCCCCCCCCCTTTTTTCCCCCTTTTTTTTTTTTATCTCCTCTTCCTTTCTCTCTTCCTCCACACATCCCTTGTATAAGCCCCACTGACTCTCCCTCAGCCCCCAGACCAAAATGGCGCCTCAACGGTGGAGACACAGGTCCCACCCAATTGAGCTAATCTCTGTAAACACGAAGGGACTCAATAGCCCTAACAAACGCTCGATTGTTTTAAAAGATATGCAAAGAATGGGAGGAGACATTATATTTTTTCAAGAGACCCACTTCTCGGTCACACATGAACCGAGATAGCACAACCGTCATTACCCAACTGCATATTTTGCGTCCGGCCCTGTGAAAAGAAACGGGGTAGGTATTCTCTTTAGTGAGAAAGTGCCCTTCCAACTGTCACAAGCCCACAGGGACCCAGAAGGCAGATTTCTGATACTCACCGGCTCCTTGTTTGGGAGACCGATAACACTTGCAAATGTGTACAGCCCCAATGTATCCCAGCACCTCTTCCTACAGAGGGTCACCCGCAAAATTCTCGAGCTCCAGGTGGGTGTTCTCTTCCTGGGGGGGACCTCAACGCCTCCCTCGATCCCTCTCTTGACACCTCCAATGGCGTTTCCAGCGCCTCTCAGAAAACCCTGAAACGAATGGCAACCTCATTAGCGGAAATCGCGGTTCACAACATATGGCGGACACACCACCCTCTAGATAAAAATTATACTTTCTATTCGCACCCACATAGAAAGTATTCTAGAATCGATTACCTGTTCACTGACTCAATGGGTTTAATAATCACCAAAAGCAGTCATATTTCTGCTATCACCTGGTCCGATCACGCTCCAGTGGCATGTTCCATACAATGGCCTAGTACCCCACTAACTCCCTTTATGTGGAGATTAGAGGACACGTTACTGGATGACCCGGTATTCAACTCTGATATCCGGAAATCCCTGACTGAATTTTTCCGCATCAATTCTGATGACCAGATTAAAGATACCACCATCTGGGAAGCGCACAAGTGCACTATCAGAGGCCTACTGATTAAGCGGAGAGCAAGGCTTAAAAGATTGCGAAGAGAGCGTTATACCGCTCTACTGTCTCAAGTTGAAAATTCAGAATTACTCCACAAGGCAAGCCCGCATGACGAAGTTGAGCTGGCTCGACTGACCCGAGCCAGGGAAACCCTTCTGCAGTTCTTGCAAGAAGAATATCAGAGACAGGCTCTCATGCTGAGACAACTGTTTTTTGAGCAGGGGGACAAGCCCGGTAAGCTCCTTGCCAGGGCACTGGCGAGGAAAAAACTGAAAGCATATGTGCGCCAAGTGAAGGACAAGGAGGGAAAGGATAGAATGGACGGAGAGTCCATTGCAGAGGTTTTCAGGGCTTACTACAACTCCTTATATAATTTGCATAACTCCCGGCAGGAAGGGGTTAGCCCCTCCCAAGACCGGGAAAAAGAGGATATCCTTCAATATCTTGAGGGGATCGAACTCCCCATACTCACAACTGAGGACATGGATTCTCTGGAATCCCCGTTTACAAAAGAAGAAGTCCAAAAGGCCATTAAAGCTCTCCCTTCGGGTAAGGCCCCGGGACCAGATGGCTTTGGCCTGAAATACTATAAACATTATACAGATATTCTTGTCCCGGAACTAACCAATATGTTCAATTCACTGGCGGACGACCCAGTTCTCCCGGGCTCTATGTTAGAGGCCTACATTACGGTCCTTCCCAAGCCAGGGAAGTCTCTGGATAGACCAGAGAATTTCAGGCCTATATCTTTACTTAACTCAGATGTGAAGATACTTGCAAAGGTCTTGGCCACACGCCTAAACAGATTCCTCCCAGATTTAATCTCAACTGAACAAGTCGGATTCATACCCGCACGCAAAGCCAGGGATAACACCCTTAAAGTCTTACAGTTAATAACCTATGCCCATGTACATGACAAACCGCTCTCTCTGGTCACAACAGACGCGGAGAAAGCGTTTGACCGAGTCAGCTGGTCATTTATTCGGTTAACACTACAAAAATTCGGCTTTGGGCCTAATTTCACAAATAAAGTGATGTCTCTCTACTCAACCCCAAATGCAAGGGTGAGAGTAAACGGTATCCTTTCGGACACATTCTTGATCAAGAACGGAACGAGACAGGGGTGTCCCCTCTCGCCGCTTTTGTTCGCCCTCACCATTGAAATATTGGCAAGCAAAATCAGAGCTAATTCGGCGGTGAGAGGGTTTACGGTGGGCAATACTGAGCACAAATTATCCATGTATGCCGACGATGTCCTCCTTACCATATCGGACTCGTCCGACTCATTAAGAGCAGCTTTAACCCAATGTTAAATCTCAGCGCTCCCTGCAATAGTCTATCTCCCCTGCCCGACTGTGCACAGAAGATTTTTTCTAGAAATATAAGATTTAATTTTTCTAGTTTTTAGATTAAAATATCCGTTTTATACTACCTATTTTGTGTGTGTGGGACAATCTGTCTTTAAAATCTATAATAACATTGAAATGGTTAGAATGGTTAAAATATTCATATGTATTGTTCTGAATAAAAATTACAATATTATATATATATATTCAATTAAACCACCAATGTCCATAAAAAATGTCCAGATAGTATGTGCTATTATATTGAACCTTGAAAGAATATTGAAGCTCCTTTCAGATTTCCTGCACTTGATCGGTTGCTGCTTAGTGTGTAAACCGGATGTCTTTCGTCCGACAAAGGTATAATAACTGAAATGAGATAGAAGACACACAGCGCCCACCGAATCAAGGTAGCTTTTTAAACAATTTATTATGCGCAAGAAATAAAATATATACACTTACAAGATTGTAGTGTTATAGATGCCTTTAAAAGATTATGTTGTCAGCAAGAGTCCGTCCATCCACAACCAGCTGATAAGCTTAGAGTTCCGTATTCAAGGGCTGCTCACACAGTCTTGCCGCCTCAGCTGTTCTCCCACAACAGCGTGTGATGTTCTGCACAGAGAGCGGCTTGTATACTTCCACTTAGCTTAACGCTGGGATAACTTGCTTCAGGACACTTCAATGCTTTGTCCTATTTAACCCAACGCGTTTCTTTTGCAAGCGTGCAAACTTCCTCAGGGGTATTTCTCTCTCCTTTGCTTGACTGTAAATGTGAACACAATGTCCGACCTTTAACATCCTAAACCGGATGTTACCTGTCCCCAGATCCAACACCGGTACAGGTATATAATTCTACTGGGTCCTAATGCTCCTTTTCTCTGTATAAAATTTTGACAGACCATTAAAAACTTGTCATATACATATATATTCACACAATAAAAAACTAACTTAATCTATGTATTCCACTAAAACGGATGCCTGTGTTCAATTAAAAAATTATATATTTATAGCTGTAAAAACCTGCAATTAATGTGTCATATTTGAATAATGGTTTTTTAAAAGATGGTTTTTTTAAATTATTATTGCGGACACACTGGTTCCTCCTTCTCTTTTCTTCTGTTCCCAACCCATATACTATAAAATATGCGCTTATTATTTTCTCAGAGATGTATTGTATATAGAAAGGCAACTTGCAACCCTAACTTTTAATGTTCATATAAAGGCTGCTAAGTCTAAATCAATATTAAGGCCCATTGGGTGGAGACTTTTTAACTCCGTAATCCAAAAGGTCTCCCTCCTTCTTAGCTTTGTAAGGCGATTAGTTCCTTCAACTTTGTGGGGAACCCAGTCAATGACTAATTTTTTAATTGAACACAGGCATCCGTTTTAGTGGAATACATAGATTAAGTTAGTTTTTTATTGTGTGAATATATATGTATATGACAAGTTTTTAATGGTCTGTCAAAATTTTATACAGAGAAAAGGGGCATTAGGACCCAGTAGAATTATATACCTGTACCGGTGTTGGATCTGGGGACAGGTAACATCCGGTTTAGGATGTTAAAGGTCGGACATTGTGTTCACATTTACAGTCAAGCAAAGGAGAGAGAAATACCCCTGAGGAAGTTTGCACGCTTGCAAAAGAAACGCGTTGGGTTAAATAGGACAAAGCATTGAAGTGTCCTGAAGCAAGTTATCCCAGCGTTAAGCTAAGTGGAAGTATACAAGCCACTCTCTGTGCAGAACATCACACGCTGTTGTGGGAGAACAGCTGAGGCGGCAAGACTGTGTGAGCAGCCCTTGAATACGGAACTCTAAGCTTATCAGCTGGTTGTGGATGGACGGACTCTTGCTGACAACATAATCTTTTAAAGGCATCTATAACACTACAATCTTGTAAGTGTATATATTTTATTTCTTGCGCATAATAAATTGTTTAAAAAGCTACCTTGATTCGGTGGGCGCTGTGTGTCTTCTATCTCATTAAGAGCAGCGCTAGCGGAGTTCGCGGCATACGGAAAGGTCTCGAACTTTCTCCTCAATCCCCAAAAATCCGAGATTTTAAATATATCCGAACCAGCAGAGGCCTTTGCCGCCATGGGAACCAATTGCCCGATACAGATTGCCACGCATAAAATCAAATATTTAGGAATCACACTCACATCCAACATAGCAGAAACAATATCCCTGAATTATAAAAATATCTGCAATGAGATTTGCAAGGATCTTTCCAACTGGAAAAAAAAAACAATCTCTTGGATGGGCCGCATAGGGGTTGTGAAGATGAACATCTTACCAAGGGTGCTATATATTATGCAAACGATCCCTGCTATTGCGGCATCTCACTACATCCACCAAATACAGTCGGCCATGGAGGGGTATATCTGGAACGGGATAAGACCACGTATCAGAAAACAAACATTATATCTACCTAGAAATAGTGGGGGTCTGGGTATCCCCCTCCTGGGAGAGTACCAAAGAGCTATCTCTCTCCAGAGGATTGTGGAATGGTGAAGGAACTCTAATAACAAGAGGTGGATACAACTGGATAACGAGATCCTCAAACGTGGAAACGTGGGGTCTCTGGCCTGGGTCTCGGCGGGGAATCGACCGGAACCAGCTATATCATACCCTATGATAGCTGAAAACCTCAAAGCCTGGGACAAACTAATGGCAGAGGGCAAGTATGTGTCCACACTTGCATCACCAAACATCCCGATAAGGGAAAACCCAGATCTGGGCATGGCAATTAAATCACATGCTCAGGGGGGCCCTTATGAACTGGCAGACATAACCATTTCCAATATCTTACAACAAGGCAAACTTAAACCACAGGCTGAGTTGGTGGACTGGGACAGGACCATATTTACATCATGGTTCAGAGTTGCACAGATGGCTCACTACCTTGAAACACACAAGGAACGAGGAGCATTGACCAGAGACAGAACTCTGTTTGAAGTGCTGTGTACTCAACAACAAATACCAACTCATCTCATATCGCGACTCTACAAAATTTTACTGACGAAGGGGGGAACCACGCTCCCATCGTACACCATTGCTTGGCAGACCGAGCTTGGGACAGAGATATCACCCAAAGAATGGACAAAGATCTTTGTGAGAGCCAAAAGGGCCTCGACATCCACGAAAATGCAAGAAATGCATTATAAATACTTAAGTAGGTGGTATTTGACTCCTCAAAGACTACACAAAATCTACCCTCGCTCGGGTGGGGGGTGCTGGAGGGGTTGCGGAGAGGAGGGATCTCTTCTTCACATCTGGTGGATGTGTCCACACATACGACCTTTCTGGGAGGAGGTGCTGGGAGTAATAAGCAAAGTTCTGAATATCATACTCCCCCCAAAACCAACATACCTAATCTACCATGAGCTTCCTAAGATCACGAGGGAAGATAAATATTTCCTGCTCATATTGATGCTAAATGGAGCAAAAGCGCTCATCCCAGCCCACTGGAAGAGCCCGCAAGTTCCCAGTGTCCAGGAGTGGAGGGCTAGAGTGGAGGACTTGCTACGATTAGAACGCTACCATTACCTAAAAACCGGTAAATAAGCAACACACGAGATGATGGTATTAACATGGGAAGGCAGGGGTCTTTAGTCCTCCAGCCCCCAGAGATAACTCTCACCGACTCACATCTTCTGACCGTCCCAATAGACTTCCCCCTTAGTTCGTTCGTTCCCCCCCCCCCCCCGCGAGGGAGAGAGAGAGTGGAAACAAATCCCCCCCCTTCTTTTTTTTTTTTTTTTTTCTTTCTCTCTTCTCTCCTTTACCCTCTTTTACACATCCCTTCACTCCCCCCCGCTGACCCCCTTTCGTTTCTTTCTCTCACTGTCGTTTCCTTACCCCTGCACTCATCTGAGTGCATTCATCAGGTATTCAGATACACCCAGCTCTGTGTAAAATTTATGCTGGGTATCCTCATTGAAATAAATATAATAACACCTGATGTATAAATTGTTAGCTTATAACTTGTTAGTATCGCTGGACTCTTTTTGCAGCTCACATTAATTATCGAGGGAACAAGCTCAAAATCGATGGACCAATGCAATGCAGTCACTGACAAGAGTACTGTTTTTGGCAATACTATTCAAAGACTTTTTGTGTTAATCTATGTTTATGTTGTTTTAGCCATATCACTTTGCTCTGCGCGATACTGTATATCTCTTGTCAATGAATAAAGCTTGTTTGAAAACTAAAATTTTTTTTTTAATATAGTGTTTGCGATGTGGGGAGGGGCCTCGGTTTAGGGGTTAATAGGTAGTTTATGGGTGTTAGTGTACTTTTTAGCACTTTAGTTAAGAGTTTTATGCTACGGCGTTAGCTCATAAAACTCTTAACTACTGACTTTTAAATGCGGTATCAGTCTTGACAGGAGAGGGTCTACCGCTCACTTTTTCCAAGACTCGTAATACCGGCATTAGGAAAATCCCATTGAAAAGATAGGATACATAATTTACGTAAGTGGATTTGCGGTATGCTCGAGTCGCGGAAAAAAAGTGAGCTGTACACCTGTACCTGCCAGACTCTTAATACCAGCGGGCGTTAAATTGCAGCGTTGGAACCTCTCAACGCTGCTTTTTAAGGCTAACGCAAGACTCGTAATCTAGGTGTCTGTGATTAGTCACAACCAATGGATATGTCATCAAGGTAGGCGTGTATACCTTTGAGTGTTACTGACAACCGCTCACATATACAAGTTTAGAAATTGTCAGACACCAAGCTAAACTTGGATTCAAACGAAAATATGGATAACCGCAAATGGCAACAATAAAAGCATTTGATCAAAATGTGCCTAATCAACCAACAACCATTCATATAGACAGACGTTGAATCCAATCACAAAATTAAATTACTGCATAGACCACTTAATACAGAGTGCAGAACTGATCAACTCTTATAGGGAGAGACGCATATGAGACATAGGAGGTATATAAGATATATAGAATATGTAGGAATGCTCACACACCTTAATAATAAAATAGAAAGTGGTGCGCAATTGCTAACAAATGCTCTCTTGATTGGGTTTTACTTATCATAGAAGAAGTCACTAGGCTTAAGAAAAATACTAAATCTGATATTGTGATGTTGGAAAATGAGAAATTGCGTACATAATGATAAGAGTGAGGATTGGATTAATAAGCTTAAGGTACAACTTGATAAATATAAACAAGATCTAGTAAATTTTAAAAACAAAAAATTATTTTTAATTATTATTAAATTATGTTCCCACTCCCAAACTTGACAAATTTTATGACCAGGTTGATCTACACCATTTTAAGATTTTTTCCAACATTCTAAAAGTACTCCTATCCAACCGAAATTTAAAAACAAATCAGATTGAGCTTGCATTCTATTGGCTGTTCCGATCAGCCAATAAAATGCAAGCTCAATCTGATTGGCTGATTGAATCAGCCTATCAGATTTTTCCTACCTTAATTCCGATTGGCTGATAGAATCCTATCAGCCAATCGGAATTCGAGAGACGCCATCTTGGATGACATCATTTAAAGGAACCTTCATTCATCGTTAGTCCGTCGGGGAAGGAGGATGTTCCGCGTCGGCGGGATGAAGATGGATCCGGAAGACAGAAGATAGAAGATGCCGCTTGGAAGAAGACATCGCCCGGATGGAGGACCTCTTCTTTGCCGCTTGGATCAAGACTTCGCCCGGATGGAGGACTACATCGCCCGGATTGGATGAAAACTTCGGCTCGGCTGAGTGAAGACGACTCAAGGTAGGGAGATCTTCAGGGGGTTAGTGATAGGTTTTTTTAAGGGGGGTTTAGGTGGGTTAGAATAGGGGTATGTGGGTGGTGGGTTGTAATGTTGGGGGGGGGTATTGTATTTTGTTTTACAGGTAAAAGAGCTGATTACTTTGGGGCAATGCCCCGCAAAAAGCCCTTTTAAGGGCTCGTAATAGAGCTGATTACTTTTGTAATTTAGAATAGGGTAGGGAATTTTATTATTTTGGGGGGCTTTTTATTTTATTAGGGGGCTTAGATTAGGTGTAATTAGATTAAAATTCTTGTAATATTTTTTTACTTTTTGTAATTTAGTGTTTAGCTAATTGTAGGTAATTTATTTAATTAATTTAATGATAGTGTAGTGTTAGGTTTAATTGTAACTTAGGTTAGGATTTATTTTACATGTAATTTTGTCATTATTTTAACTAGGTAGCTATTAAATAGTTAATAACTATTTAATAGCTATTGTACCTAGTTAAAATAAATACAAAGTTGCCTGTAAAATAAATATAAATCCTAAAATAGATACAATGTAATTATTATTTATATTGTAGCTATATTAGGGTTTATTTTCTAGGTAAGTGTTTAGTTTTAAATAGGATTAATTATTTAATTAAAGGAATATTATTTCGTTTAATTTAAATTATATTTATGTTAGGGGGGTGTTTGGGTTAGGGTTAGATTTAGGTTTAAGGGTTAATACATTTAATATAGTAGTGGCAACGTTGCGGGCGGGAGATTAGGAGTTAATAATTGTAGGTAGGCGGCGGTGATGTTAGGGAGGGCAGAATAGGGGTTAATAAAATGTATTCTAGTGTTTGCGAGGCGGGAGTGCGGCGGTTTAGGGGTTAATACATTTATTATAGTGACGGCGAGGTCTGGTCGTCAGATTAGGGGTTAATAAGTGTAGTTAGGTAGCGGCGACGTTGGGGGGGCAGATTAGGGGTTAATAAATATAATGTAGGTGTCGGCGATGTTAGGGGCAGCAGATTAGGGGTTCATAGGTATAATGTAGGTGGAGGCGGTGTCCGGTCGGCAGATTAGGGGTTACAATTTTTTATTATAGTGTTTGCGATGTGGGGGGGCCTCGGTTTAGGGGTACATAGGTAGTTTATGGGTGTTAGTGTACTTTATAGCACAGTAGTTAGGAGCTTAATATTCCGGCGTTAGCCCATAAAGCTCTTAACTAATTTTTTTGGCGGTAGGAGTCTTGTCGGTAGAGGGTTTACCGCTCAGTTCTTCCAAGACTCCAAATACCAGCGTTAGGCAAATCCCATAGAAAAGATAGGATACGCAATTGACGTAAGGGGATCTGCATTAGCTTGGAGTCGCGGTAAGGAAGTGAGCGGTAGACCCTTTCCTGGCTGACTCTAAATACCAGCGGGCGGTAAAAAGCAGCGTTAGGACCCCTTAACGCTGCTTTTGACGGCTAACGCCAAACTCTAAATCTAGCCGTTAGTCAGCTAGAATGGCAGGCCCTTAAAACTTTAAAAAGTGATGATACAATCATCATACATTCAGCAGATAAGGGCGGAGCAGTGGTAGTAATAGATAAAGAGTATTATAGAGAAGAGCTATTATCCCAATTAAGTAATAGTAAAACGTATGCTGTTTTGTCCAATAACCCTACACAAGCTTATAAATCTACATTAGACACATTTATTTTGATGGCTCTCTCCATGGGACATATTGATGAGACTATTTTAAAATTTTTGATTAATGATCATCCAAGGTACCCTTTTATTTATACGATACCAAAAATACATAAAGATTCTCTAAAACCACCTGGCCGTCCTATTGTTTTGGCAATCAGCTCATTATACCAGAGTGTCGCTCAATATGTTGATTTTTTCCTACAGGGTACGGTAAAAAAAAACAAGGCTTTTCTTTTAGATTCCATTGAATTAATTAAAATCTTGAATAGCCAAAATTTCCCAAATTATGTCATTTTGGCCACGTTGGAATGTAGCTAGTCTGTATATCATCATTCCACATCATTTAGGCCTTAAAGCTGTACGTGAGAATCTATCTGCTGATAATGATTATTTTGGTCCACCAATAGAATTCGTTATTGAGTTGTTACATGTGTGTTTAAAACATAATTATTTTAGATTTGAAGATACATATTATCTTCAATTAATAGGTATGGCCATGGGGTCTCCTATGGCTCCTGCTCATGCCAATCTTTTGATGGCATGGTTTGAGGATCTTTATGTATTTGATAAGTCTAACCCTAATATGTTACTTTATCGGCGATATATTGATGATTTATTCATAGTTTGGTCTGGAAGTGAATCTGAACTATTATCTTGGTATGCATAACTAAACAGCAGGGAACCAAATGTTAAATTTAAACTTGATTACAGTGACACCTCTATTAACTTTTTGGACTTATGTGTTTATAAAGTCAAGAGCCAGGATTCTTGCAAACTGAATACCAAACTTTTTTCTAAACCCGAGGACAGGAATACTGAAAGAGTTACAGCCTGGTAAAGATATGGGGGGTAGGGGTGTCCAAAACCCCCAGTTCCCAAAGGAGCTCCCCTCCGGTAATTCTCCCACCTTTTGTTCTCCAAGGGGCTACTGATCACCAAAATAGCGGAGGTCTGGGGCAAAGAGCCGCTGGAGCGACCAGGGTTAAAGCTAGCGGGTCTTTGGCCTTTATGCGGCCGACCGGGAGTTCCAGGAGCCGGCCAGCCGGAGAGTGGATAGGGGGGTATCAGGTTCGGTGCAGCCGCCCGGCAGTTCCAGAAGCCTGGCCAGCCTAGAAGGGTTTTCCCAGTCAGAGATTAGCTCTTCTCTGACAAGATACAACACAGCAAAACAACACACAGCAAGAATCAGTGAGATCCTGTAAGCCATGAAATGGCCAAATCTGGTGAAAAAGAGAGTTAGCCAGGTAGTAGGGGGAGGGGGGAAGCCTGGGTGGTCTGGTATCCATGACATCCCCCCTTCTAGTCCAGCAAACCTGGCTAGACCCTTAACGGATTGGCTTGGGGAACTCCGGCAGTGGCCCTCCACTGGTCGGTTTTTGGGAGAGGTCATCCCATCTCCCCTTGGTCTAGGGTCTTCTTGGTGTTCCCTGCTGGTCTTCATCCCCTGTGTCCTGGGCACAGGGATAGTTACACAAGGCCCAGTTCCAAACCATGTTTCCAAGGCCAGCTCCAAAACATTTGCTCCACAAGTCCCAATGTACATAAGTCCCATGGTAACACTGCCTCCCACTGTGACATGCTGCTGATTGCCTGCTGACCCACCCACAAACAAAGCCGTTGCAGGTTTTCTGTCTGTATTCCCACCCACAAACAAAGAAGTTACTGGGTTACCTGCATGTTGGGGTTGCTCCTTGGTGGGGCAGGCAAAGCTCGGATGCCCAAAATTGTGGCACCAACTGCATGAGCAGGTATCCTCCCTGCCCAATGAGCCGCCTGTGCCCTGTGAGAAATCCTCCTGGACGGGTATAGGGTAGGGATCATGCCAATCTGCTGGGGGTATCTGCCACTGGGGAGGGAGGACGGCTACCTTTGCTCCCTGGGACACTGCTCTGTCGCTGGGGAGGGAAACCGACTGTCTCTTCTCCCAGGAAGGGGTTCTGCTGCTGGAGAGAGGTATTGACTGCCGTCTCTCCCTGCAAGGGGTTCTGCCGATGGTGAGGAAGACCGACTGTCTCCACTCCCTGGAAGGGGTACTGCCGCTAGGGAGAGGTATCGACTGCCGTCTCTCCCTGATTTATTTCAGAATCTTGTGATGGAAGATATTTAACATATTCCAAAGCATTTTCGTGGTAAGCACAACATGTGGCCCCATGAAAGACTTGCCCTTAAAAATTTACTAAGTGACGATTCCATAGTGATCCGCCAGGCGGACAAAGGAGGAGGCATCGTAATACAAGATTATACTGACTATATTCAGGAAGCAAACAAAATTCTCCTTGACACTGAATACTATAGAGCTCTTCCTTCTGACCCTATGGATAGGTATATAAAAAAATTGATGAGACTAATTAATGATGGAAATAAGGAGGGCATTTTATCATCTAAAGAAAAGCAATCATTAACTCCTTTTAAACCGAATATTCCATTTTATTACCATTTGCCAAAAGTGCATAAAAATAAAATAACCCCCCCCTGGTAGGCCCATTATTTCTGGGATTAATAGCTTATCAGATAAATTATCAGCATATATAGATTTTTTTCTCCAGAAATATGTTAGTGTATTACCTTCATATATTAAAGATACAACAGATCTTTTGAGAAAATTGTCACCGATTATTAAGGAAAATCATTATATTTGGATGACATGTGATGTTTGTGACTTATATTCCAATATATCACACCAAATAGGCATAGAATCAATGAAATAGTATTTAGAAGACGATATTTATATGCCTCAAACACAGAAAAAAATATACTAGATGTCATTTTATTCATACTACAACATAACTATTTTAAATATCAAGATAAATTCTACTTACAGATTAAAGGTACCTCCATAGGGACCAGTTTCGCCCCCAGCTTTGCCAATTTGGTTATGGGCCAATTTGAACAGAAATACATATAAAATCAAGGTTGGGGGAAGAACTTGGTGTTCTATGGCAGATACATAGATGACCTGATATTCATCTGGAGGGGGTCAGTTGAGACTGCAGAGAATTTTGCAGCTAAACTTAATATTAACACGTTTGGTTTATCTTTCACAAGCAATATACAAAAAGATTCCATAGAATTTTTGGATCTTATATTATCATGGGATTCTTCTAGACAAATAACCTCTAATACATTTTTCAAAAGTGTTGATAGTAATACATTTCTACACTATAATAGTAATCATCTTCTTAGTTGGAAGAATAATATTCCTTACAGTCAATTCCGTAGGATCAGAAGGAAATGTTCTTCATTAGATTCATATGACCAACAAGCATTGATTTTAAAAGAAAGATTTAAAGATAAATAGTATCCAGAACAACTCATTAATGAGGGATTCAAAAAGCAAGGGATTTAAATCGAGAAACTATAATCCATCCAACAAATATTATGGAGTCAGCACAACAGAATAAGAATAGTAACCAAAGAATGTCATTCATTACTAATTACAATTCTAATTACAAAATAATCAAAAAGATCATAAATACTGGTACCTTCTACAAAAAGACCCCATTCTTAAAGGTACTATTGACAATAAACCCAACATTACATTTAGAAGAGCCCCCTCTTTGAAGCAGAAATTGGCAACCAGCAAAGTGGTTATGAATAGAAAATCTAATTCAAGAATAAATAATACAAGAAATAATTCCAATATCAAAGGAGTATATAGGTGTAATATTAACATGTGTCAATATATATCACATGGGGCTATTAATGTCACTTCCCATTCCACAAAGTATACTTTCCCCATTCAAAGTAAATTAGATTGTAGTTCTACCTACGTCATTTATGTTCTAACATGCAAATGTGGGATCCAGTATTTAGGGCGCACGATTAAGAAACTTAGGAGGAGGTGGGGCGAACATTTTAGGAACATCGCAAAGAATAGTAACAAACACAGTCTTGCGTTAGCCTTAAAAAGCAGCGTTGAGAGGTCCCAACGCTGCTTTTTAACGCCCGCTGGTATTACGAGTCTGGCAGTTACAGGTGTACCAATCACTTTTCTTCTGCGACGCGAGCTTACCGCAAATCCCCTTACGTCAATTGCGTATCCCATCTTTTTAATGGGACTTGCATAACGCCGGGAATTACGAGTCTTGGAAGAAGTGAGCGGTAGACCCTCTCCTGTCAAGACTCCTACCGCATTTAAAAGTCAGTAGTTAAGAGTTTTATGGGCTAACGCCGTAACATAAAACTCTTAACTAAAGTGCTAAAAAGTACACTAACACCCATAAACTACCTATTAACCTCTAACCCGAGACCCCCCCACATCTGTAACACTTAAAGTTTTTAACCCCTAATCTGCCGACCGGACATCGCCGCCTCTGTAATAAATATATTAACCCCTAAACCGCTGCACTCTCGCCTCGCAAACACTAGTTACATTTTATTAACCCCTAATCTGCCATCCCTAACATCGCCGACACCTATCTACATTTATTAACCCCTAATCTGCCACCCCAACGTCGCCGCTACTATATTAAATTTATTAACCCCTAAACCTAAGTCTAACCCTAAGTCTACCCCCCCAGCTTAAATATAATATATATATTATAAATTATTCCTATTTAAAACTACTTACCTATAAAATAAACAATAAGCTAGATACAATATAACTAATAGTTACATTTGTATCTATCTTAGGGTTTATATTTATTTTACAGGCAACTTTGTATTTATTTTAACTAGGTAGAATAGTTATTCAATAGTTATTAACTATTTAATAGCTACCTAGTTAAAATAAGTACAAATTTACCTGTAAAATAAATCCTAACCTAAATTACAATTACACCTAACACTAACTATCATTAAATTAATTACATAAACTAACTACAATTAAATAAAATAAAATAAAGTATGAGAAACAACAAACACTAAATTACAGAAAATAAAAAAATAATTACAAATTTTTTAAACTAATTACACCTAATCTAATCCCCCTAATAAAATAAAAAAGTCCCCCAAAATAATAAAATTCCCTATCCTATACTAAATTACAAATAGCCCTTAAAAGGGCCTTTTGCGGGGCATTGCCCCAAAGTAATCAGCTCTTTTACCTGTAGAAAAAAATACAATACTCCCCCAACATTAAAACCCACCAGCCACACACCCAACCCTACTCTAAAACCCACCCAATACCCCCTTAAAAAAAACCTAACAGTACCCCCTTGAAGATCACCCTACCTTGAGATGTCATCCCCCAGCCGGGCACAAGTGGACCTCCAGAGGGGCAGAAGTCTTCATCCGATCTGGGGGGAAGAGGTCCTCAAAGCGGCAGAAGTCTTCATCCAGACGGCATCTTCTATCTTCATCCATCCGGAGCGGAGCGAGTCCATCTTCAATCCAGCCGACGCAGAGCATCCTCTTCAAACGAAGTCCAAGGGAAGAATTAAGGTTCCTTTAAATGACGTCATCCAAGATTGGATCAGCCAATAGAATGCAAGCTCAATCCTATTGGCTGATTGGATCAGCCAATAGGATTTTCCCTACCTTAATTCCGATTGGCTGATAGAATCCTATCAGCCAATCAGAATTCAAGGGGCCATCTTGGATGACGTAATTTAAAGGAACCTTCATTCTTCGCTTGGACTTCGTTTGAAGAGGATGCTCTGCGTCGGCTGGATTGAAGATGGACCCGCTCTGCTCCGGATGGATGAAGATAGAAGATGCCGTCTGGATGAAGACTTCTGCCGCTTGGAGGACCTCTTCTACCTGCATCGGATGAAGACTTCTGCCCCTCTGGAGGTCCACTTGTGCCCGGCTGGGTGAAGACGTCTCAAGGTAGGGTGATCTTCAAGGGGGTAGTGTTAGGTTTTTTAAGGGGGGATTGGATGGGTTTTAGAGTAGGGTTGGGTGTGTGGGTGGTGGGTTTTAATGTTGGGGGGTATTGTATTTTTTTTACAGGTAAAAGAGCTGATTACTTTGGGGAAATGCCCCGCAAAAGGCCCTTTTAAGGGCTATTTGTAATTTAGTATACGGGAAGGGAATTTTATTATTTTGGGGGACTTTTTTATTTTATTAGGGAGATTAGATTAGGTGTAATTAGTTTAAAAATTTGTAATATTTTTTTTATTTTCTGTAATTTAGTGTTTGTTGTTTTTCGTACTTTAGTTTATTTAATTTAATTGTAATTAATTGTAGTTAATTTAGTTCATTTATTTAATTATAGTGTAGTGTTAGGTGTAATTGTAACTTAGGTTAGGGTTTATTTTACAGGTAAATTTGTACTTATTTTAACTAGGAAGTTATTAAATAGTTAATAACTATTGTACCTAGTTAAAATAAATACAAAGTTGCCTGTAAAATAAAAATAAACCCTAAGCTAGATACAATGTAACTATTAGTTATATTTTAGCTAGTTTAGGGTTCATTTTATAGGTAAGTATTTAGTTTTAAATAGGAATAATTTATTTAATTGTAGTTATTTTATTTAGATTTATTAAATTATATTTAAATTAGGGGGTGTTAGGGTTAGACTTAGATTTAGGGGTTAATAACTTTATTATAGATGCGGCGACGTTGGCGGCGGCAGATTAGGGGTTAATAAGTGTAGGTAGCTTGCGGCGACGTTGGGGGGGCAGATTATGGGTTAATAAATATAATGTAGGGTTTGGCGATGTTGGGGGCAGCAGATTAGGGGTTCATAGGGATAATGTAGGTGGCGGCGGTGTCCGGAGTGGCAGAGTAGGGGTTATTAATTATAATGTAGGTGGCGACGATGTCGGGGACAGCAGATTAGGGGTTAATAAGTGTAAGATTAGGAGTGTTTAGACTCAGGGTTCATGTTAGGGTGTAGACATAAAATTCCTTTCCCATTAGGAATCAATGGGGCTGCGTTAGGAGCTGAACGCTTTTTTTTTCAGCCGGCTCAGCCTCATTGTTTCCTATGGGGAAATCGTGCAAGAGCACGTTTAGCCAACTTACCGCTACCGTAAGCAACGCTGGTATTGAGGTGAGATGTGGAGCTAAATTTTGCTCTACGCTCACCTTTTTGCGGCTAACGCCGGGTTTAAAAAAACCTGTAATACCAGCATTGTCTTAAGGGAGCGTTAAGAAAAAAAGGCTCGTTAGCAATGCACCCCTGTTACCGCAAAACTCGTAATCTAGCCGAGTGTGTCCAGACATCACAGGTTATGTCAACACCAAGGTGTCTGTAATTTTCAGATAACTCCCTTAGAAAGTATCCCTTCAATTGCAGGCAGAAATTGATACACCAGACTCAGATAAAGGGAGACTTATTGGATTTTTAAATTTGGGAGTCTCTTTCCAGGGGCCTGAATGAAAATTTAGACATGGCAGCTTTTTAGAATTTGCCAATTTCCCTACAACATTTAGAACACTTCTTATTGGTTTTTGCTGTTTTGTTTAAATGCTATTATGAATATATACGCAATAATAAATATTTTAGAAACCAAAACATTTAGTAAATTAGTTGCTACTTGTTTGGATTAAATTAATCACTTTAGGTAAGTCATTTTTGGACTATGGAGTCCAAATAATCAGATAATTCTATTAGTGTAACATAGGTCTAGCCACACCTTTGTTAAGATGTATATTTTATTATTATTTTTATTATTCTTCACGATTCTCAAATAATCATGATCTAATATATTAAGTGTTGATCCACATTATGGGTTAGTATTTAGATATCAGATTTATACATGATCAAAGTTTCAAATAGAACATAGAAGGTACACACATATACATGTTTAGAGACATTGTAGTAAACACTATTATGCTTATGCGATATCCCACTATATCAACACTATATTTAATAAGTGCTCACTTACTCTTTAGGTTAATATAAGTGTATTATGTATTTTTATTTATATTTATTATAATCATTTAGTAGTTGGTTTTATTAATACCGAATTATTGCCCACATATGATTTTAGTTATATCAACACTATATTCAATTACTCATTCTTAGGTTAAACATAAGTATATTATGTATCTTTACATTTATTATAATCTTTTGGTAGTTGGTCATATCAATACCGAACTACTGTTCACGTAGCATATATCACATCACTTCATTATCACATAATATTTACACGGATATAATTCTTAAACAAATAGTGTATATACAGTATATATAGGGTAAACGTATTAATAATGTTACTTCTGTCAAACAAAGTATGATATTTGGTTCAATATCTCACGGAATAAGAGTTAAATAAAAAAAATTATGAAATTTATATATTGTAAATTCCCAACTTAGGACAATTTAGATAGGTATGATCAATGATATAGACGAACTAGCAGATTTTAATTTATTATGGTGCATATATTGCTAACAAAAACTATCAATACCACAACTGATTTTCATTTAGGGATTATATATATATATATACATATTTTTTACATCAAGTGTTGAGGATTAATGAGGTTTTTCCATTTATATAAAGTCTTAGCGGAAATTTTTGGTATTAGACTAAGACAGATAGATCAGTCTTATAAAGCTGTAGGGACGACATAATGTTTGCATATCGTTTACAACCAATAGTGATTCATTTTTAATATGATGATACCCATTTATCTTCTTATATTGTTTAGGAATCGTAGATATTTACACTTCTCTACTTTCTGATTCGAATTAGTTGAATCAAATTGAGTTAGAATCGGCCAATCAGTATATTTCATTTTAGAATTTAGAAATTACTATACAAATATTTTACTATATAACTCCCTTTCAAGATTACGATATCACATAGCCTATGGGAGTTGATCAGAGTAGACTTTGTTACTTATTAACATACAACTTTGCAGCTTTGTATTTATGATAAAAACTTACGGTGGTATTTTATACAAAGAACATATCTTGCAACAAAGTATCGAGCTACAATATATGCGATAGGTCTGGTTATTTATCTTGTGTCCAGATAGAAATTCTATATTGAATTATGGTTTCAATGTCTATTTTCTGTGTATAGTTGGGGTCAGGATACCACACATGCCCACTGGTAACAACCAATAGGAGATCAGGTCACAAACATGACATCACAATCCCTCGATATCAGTGTTTACTTGCAAGACATTTAGGTATACTGACAGCGTTACTTAAATCAAAACAAAGAGACCACATATATTATAACAACACTTCATAATCTCACAAAGATAAGGTAACTTTTATATATTAACTTGTTACACATCAAATTTCAGCCACGTGAGATGTTAAACAAATAACATGCTAAAATAGCTTTTTGCATATGAATACAGAGACACCCTTTCTCAGCTGATGCAGGCAAGGCTGCATTGGTTAAAATATTGATGCAACACATTATGGAAACTTGGAATCCACTAAAAAGGGTGATATAGGGTTATTTAAATAAAGAGAAAGAGGGGGCGTGGCCTGACCGAGCTTAAGAATGGCAGGATAGTTACAGAGCTCCGCTCGGCACACAGGCTAAACTTATGCAATAAGGTCCTTGACCACAATAAACCCGGTCATATTCAAAGGGGGAACCCCTAATAAGTACCCACTTGCCATAAGAGGAGTGTTGATGGGAGTAGGTGGAAGCTGCATAACCGGGTCAGGCGAGTATAGTGAAATACTTAGCCGGATAGCAACAGAGTACAGTTAAGCCCGGTGAGAACTTAAATAAGGGATACAAGGCTGGAACATCAAGCCGGTGCACCCTTAGTCACTGACCTAAGTAAATACAGGGGAGTCCCATGAGAGTATCAGGTCCGGAGTAGGCCAAATTAGGCACTCTGTAAATCCAATATGGCGCCGCATTAATATGACGCCTTAGGAATAAAACTACGATCGGCTGCAACTTGGGCTAATGAAGAACTCATAAGCAAGCTAGGAGGGCAGGAGAGGACCTGTCTTGAGGTTAGGGGATTATATACATTATAAAGGCTAGCAGGCAATGCAATATAAATGCTGAAGTCATTAAGGAAAAGGCCAGTACAATAAAAGAAAACCTGATTTAATTCTGCAGCAGCAGTAACGTTATATAGAAGGTACTAGGCATAAAGGTTATATTTACAGATCTCCACATTGTTATAAAGTCAGTACCTTTAAACTCTGCTAAAGTCACTTACACAAGGGGTTACAGGAGAAACACCAGAGTGGAAATTGGGTTGACAGACTTATCAGACAAGCTAACTATTGCAGACAGTGTGACACAGTGGGCAAGTAATAAGGCTGCCACAATGTCTACAAGGAGATTAATAAAGGGTGACAAGACAGTTAGATCAGGATCTGTGAATGCATTCTTTAAAAATACTCAAACCCCTAAGTTAGTCCCAACAGCTGAACCTGAACTAGAGGATCAAGAAAATTAGATGAAGAATCTATGACAATGGCTGAGGCAATGACTCCAGTTACTAAGGCTGACTTGAAAGACTTGGTTTCAAAGCAAGACATTGCTACAAATTTTGAAAGGCTGTGGAACAAGATGGACAATATGCACACAGCAATGACCAGCAGCCTCTCTGAGATTAAAACAGAAATAGCAGAGTTGGGGGGTCGTATCGATACATTGGAAGAGCATACGGATGCACTTGCAGAAGATATTACTAATGTGACCCAGTCGATGTCTTCCCATCAACAAGAACTCAACGAGATACAAGAGAAGCTGGAAGACCTAGATAATAGGAGCAGGAGAATTAATATTAGACTGAAAGGAGTACCAGAAGATATTCACAATAAAGATCTCCTCTCCTATATAGTTCAACAATTCCGGCAGGTGACAGCAGAGAACATGGAGTTCGACATGGGGATTGAAAGAGCGCATAGAGCCCTTAAACCTAAACCCAAGGAGGGAATGCCTCCTAGAGATATAATAATTAAAATGGCGTTATATCAGGATAAAGACAAAATCCTTCAAGCAGCACGGAAAAATCCAACGTTCAAATTTCAAGGGAACATAATACAGTTCTTCCAAGATCTCAGCATTCGGACTCTACAGCGTAGGGGAGCCCTGAGGCCTCTGACTCAGTTACTAAGGAAACATCAAATCATTTATAAATGGGGTTTCCCCTTTGCCCTTTACATCAGTAAAGACTCCAAGACAATTACTATAAAAGATCCAACAGATATACCAGAAGTGTGCAAAATATTGGATATTGAAACGCCGACACTCCCGCCCTCTCCGGCCTTAAATCAACCACCCAAACCAGCGACTCTAACGTCAAAGGTCCAATGGTCCAAGCCAAGCAAGAAGAAGCAGAAAACCTGAGAACATAGCAGCAGATTAACAGTGAAAAGATCTGGTTATTTTCCACCCAGACAGCCAAGGACAATCACAAAAAAAACTTCCAAACTCATTGCTCTTTGGGAAAAGAGAGGAAAAAGTTTTTTTTTTATGTCCTTCTTCTGTACCCAACTGGGGTCATTAGCACGCAAAGAGGACTATTGTACTATAAACTAGTAGGCTAAGACTGTTAATTTATCCCACCGTAACAATCTATCACACCGGCCAAGATATAAAAATGTGGGACGGACCTTAATTTAATACTGTTATGATTGAAGTACATTTAGCTTAGTGTTGCCGAAACGACACCCTTAAAGCAGTTTTTTTTTCTCTGTTTGGGGATTCTTTCCCTTCTTTTCTCATTAGTTGACAATTTTAATAATGGGACCCTTCTTCAGGGTCAACTGTTATGTAATTTTGTATTATTGTTATTTATTTTGTTTTGTGTTCAAGGATGCCAAGACTAGAAGGTACTCTCAGTTGATTCCTTTCAGGATTATTTTGGAGAAAATTCACAGAGGAAATGGTAGATATAAATGTACTATTATATGTGTAGAGAAAGGCCTGAAGCAAAATGAGATAGAGAATTGGTGTAGGTTTGGATATGGTAGATAAGGTGAATAGTATTTCCCATAATGTGAGGGGATTAAATACTGACACCAAGAGAAGAATTGCTTTTAAACAATATAACACACTTCGAGCCAATATATTGTTCCTACAAGAGACCCATTTTGTAGGACCCCAACTCCCTTTCTATTGGGCTAAAAAATTCCCTAAGCATTATCATTCGATGGTAGGGTCAAAAAAGAGAGGGGTATCTATATTAATTCAATCCACAGTTAACTTTGCCCATGAGTCCACCATAACAGATGAGGAAGGCAGATACCTAATAGTAAAAGGCCAGATAGACAACATAGAAGTCACTTTGTGTAATGTGTATGCGCCTAATGAAAATCAGCACACATTTTTTGAGCGTTTGTCACACACTTTGTGTGGTCACAATCTAGAATAATTTTGGCAGGGGACTTTAACGTATCCATGACAACTCAGACAAACCAGGTCAACAAACCAACATCAAACAAAGGGCAGAGGCGGAATAGAATAATTAAGTCTATACATAACTCACTCAACTCACATGCTTTAACTGACTCTTGGGTTACACTAAACGGCGAAACGAGTGACACCACATTTTACTCGGCAGCACACAATTCTTACTCTAAGCTTGATTATATATACACCAGCCAAATATTACAGCCAACGCTAACGTCCACCAATATATGTCCCTGTGTTTGGTCAGACCACTCAATAATAACACACTACACAAGAATCCTAAAATATTGTCCAATACCTTACAGCATCTTACTGATTATTGGGATATAAATACAGAGTCCACCGCTAATCCAACTTATGTATGGGCAGCACATAAAACGGTGATCAGTGGCATGCTTATTCAGCGTAAGGCCACACACGTTAAAGAAACGAGAAAATTTATGACACAATTACATGAGGAGATAGCGTCTCTAGAGAGACAGCATAAATTAACTGGGATTTTGCGTACTTTACAAGATAAGAGAGATCGGGTGGACAAAATTTTAACCTCTCAGGCCAATAGAGCCATCATGAGATTAAAATCTCAATATTTCATTTATGCAAACAAGCCAGACAAGTTTATTGCGCATAAACTTAGAGAGAGATTTAAAGCGGCTAATATCCCTCAGCTTGAGAAAAAAAACATAAGGATGTTACTACCCACCCCCAAGAGATAGTAGACACGTTTAGTGAATTTCATTCGGAATTATATAATGGCCAAAAGGTTAACCACACACCCGAGGTTGAGAGACTCACTCAGGACTTTCTAGAACAGTTGCCGTTAGAAAAATTGTCAGAAGAGGACAAAAACACCTTAAACAACCCTATAACAAAAGTAGAAGTAGTCCTAGCAATAAGAGCCTTGAAACCGGGGAAAGCAGCGGGACCTGATGGCTTCCCCGGGGAATACTATAAACTCTTTAAAAACAGTTTAGTCCCCCATTTAACCAAATTTTGTAATCATATTATGAAAGGTCACTCAATTCCCCCTGAACTTTTGCAAGCAAAAATTATAGTAATACCTAAGCCAGATAAAGACCCCCAAAAAATGCTCCAATTATCGCCCCATTTCCTTAATCAATCAGGACCTAAAGACCTTTACTAAGATCTTAGCCAACAGACTTGCGCAAATTCTCCCCAAACTAATTCATAGAGATCAAGTGGGTTTTATTAAAGACAGAGAGGCCCCTGACAATATTAGACGTCTAATTAACATAATTAACTATCTAAATGAAACAAAAACGCCTTCTCTGCTCCTATCGTTGGACTCGGAGAAGGCGTTTGATAGAATAGACTGGAAATATATGATGATGACCCTGACTCATATGAACTTTGGAGGACCATTTATTGACGCGATTAGAGCTATTTATACTTCTCCGACCGCCCAGGTATCTGCGAATGGATATAAATCTTAGGCCTAGATTTAGAGTTCGGCGGTAAAAGGGCTGTTAACGCTCCGCGGGTTTTTTTCTGGCCGCACCATAAATTTAACTCTGGTATCGAGAGTTCAAACAAATGCTGCGTTAGGCTCCAAAAAAGGAGCGTAGAGCATTTTTACCGCAAATGCAACTCTCGATACCAGAGTTGCTTACGGACGCGGCCGGCCTCAAAAACGTGCTCGTGCACGATTCTCCCATAGGAAACAATGGGGCTGTTTGAGCTGAAAAAAAACCTAACACCTGCAAAAAAGCAGCGTTCAGCTCCTAACGCAGCCCCATTGTTTGCTATGCGGTAACCCTTCCTACGTCTGCACTTAACACTCTAACATGTACCCCGAGTCTAAACACCCCTAACCTTACACTTATTAACTCCTAATCTGCCGCCCCCGCTATCGCTGACCCCTGCATTACACTTTTAACCCCTAATCTGCCGCTCCGTAAACCGCCGCCACCTACGTTATCCTTATGTACCCCTAATCTGCTGCCCTAACATCGCCGACCCCTATGTTATATTTATTAACCCCTAATCTGCCCCCCACAACGTCGCCGACACCTACCTACACTTATTAACCCCTAATCTGCCGACCGGACCTGAGCGCTACTATAATAAAGTTATTAACCCCTAATCCGCCTCACTAACCCTATCATAAATAGTATTAACCCCTAATCTGCCCTCCCTAACATCGCCGACACCTACCTTCAATTATTAACCCCTAATCTGCCGACCGGAGCTCACCGCTATTCTAATAAATGTATTAACCCCTAAAGCTAAGTCTAACCCTAACACTAACACCCCCCTAAGTTAAATATAATTTTTATCTAACGAAATAAATTAACTCTTATTAAATAAATGATTCCTATTTAAAGCTAAATACTTACCTGTAAAATAAATCCTAATATAGCTACAATATAATTTATAATTATATTATAGCTATTTTAGGATTAATATTTATTTTACAGGCAACTTTGTAATTATTTTAACCAGGTACAATAGCTATTAAATAGTTAAGAACTATTTAATAGTTACCTAGTTAAAATAATAACAAATTTACCTGTAAAATAAATCCTAACCTAAGATATAATTAAACCTAACACTACCCTATCAATAAAATAATTAAATAAACTACCTACAATTACCTACAATTAACCTAACACTACACTATCAATAAATTAATTAAACAAAATTGCTACAAATAAATACAATTAAATAAACTATCTAAAGTACAAAAAATAAAAAAGAACTAAGTTACAGAAAATAAAAAAATATTTACAAACATAAGAAAAATATTACAACAATTTTAAACTAATTACACCTACTCTAAGCCCCCTAATAAAATAACAAAGACCCCCAAAATAAAAAATTCCTTACCCTATTCTAAATTTAAAAAGTTACAAGCTCTTTTACCTTACCAGCCCTGAACAGGGCCCTTTGCGGGGCATGCCCCAAGAATTTCAGCTCTTTTGCCTGTAAAAAAAAACATACAATACCCCCCCCCCCAACATTACAACCCACCACCCACATACCCCTAATCTAACCCAAACCCCCCTTAAATAAACCTAACACTAAGCCCCTGATGATCTTCCTACCTTGTCTTCACCATGCCAGGTTCACCGATCCGTCCTGGCTCCAAGATCTTCATCCAACCCAAGCAGGGGCTAGACATCCACTGAAGAAGTCCAGAAGAGGGTCCAAAGTCTTCCTCCTATCCGGCAAGAAGAGGACATCCGGACCGGCAAACATCTTCTCCAAGCGGCATCTTCTATGTTCTTCCATCCGATGACGACCGGCTCCATCTTGAAGACCTCCAGCGCGGATCCATCCTCTTCTTCCGACGACTAGACGACGAATGACGGTTCCTTTAAGGGACGTCATCCAAGATGGCGTCCCTCGAATTCCGATTGGCTGATAGGATTCTATCAGCCAATCGGAATTAAGGTAGGAATTTTCTGATTGGCTGATGGAATCAGCCAATCAGAATCAAGATCAATCCGATTGGCTGATCCAATCAGCCAATCAGATTGAGCTCGCATTCTATTGGCTGATCGGAACAGCCAATAGAATGCGAGCTCAATCTGATTGGCTGATTGGATCAGCCAATCGGATTGATCTTGATTCTGATTGGCTGATTCCATCAGCCAATCAGAAAATTCCTACCTTAATTCCGATTGGCTGATAGAATCCTATCAGCCAATCGGAATTCGAGGGACGCCATCTTGGATGACGTCCCTTAAAGGAACCGTCATTCGTCGTCTAGTCGTCGGAAGAAGAGGATGGATCCGCGCTGGAGGTCTTCAAGATGGAGCCGGTCGTCATCGGATGGAAGAACATAGAAGATGCCGCTTGGAGAAGATGTTTGCCGGTCCGGATGTCCTCTTCTTGCCGGATAGGAGGAAGACTTTGGACCCTCTTCTGGACTTCTTCAGTGGATGTCTAGCCCCTGCTTGGGTTGGATGAAGATCTTGGAGCCAGGACGGATCGGTGAACCTGGCATGGTGAAGACAAGGTAGGAAGATCATCAGGGGCTTAGTGTTAGGTTTATTTAAGGGGGGTTTGGGTTAGATTAGGGGTATGTGGGTGGTGGGTTGTAATGTTGGGGGGGGGTATTGTATGTTTTATTTTACAGGCAAAAGAGCTGAAATTCTTGGGGCATGCCCCGCAAAGGGCCCTGTTCAGGGCTGGTAAGGTAAAAGAGCTTGTAACTTTTTAAATTTAGAATAGGGTAAGGAATTTTTTATTTTGGGGGTCTTTGTTATTTTATTAGGGGGCTTAGAGTAGGTGTAATTAGTTTAAAATTGTTGTAATATTTTTCTTATGTTTGTAAATATTTTTTTATTTTCTGTAACTTAGTTCTTTTTTATTTTTTGTACTTTAGATAGTTTATTTAATTGTATTTATTTGTAGCAATTTTGTTTAATTAATTTATTGATAGTGTAGTGTTAGGTTAATTGTAGGTAATTGTAGGTAGTTTATTTAATTATTTTATTGATAGGGTAGTGTTAGGTTTAATTATATCTTAGGTTAGGATTTATTTTACAGGTAAATTTGTTATTATTTTAACTAGGTAACTATTAAATAGTTCTTAACTATTTAATAGCTATTGTACCTGGTTAAAATAATTACAAAGTTGCCTGTAAAATAAATATTAATCCTAAAATAGCTATAATATAATTATAAATTATATTGTAGCTATATTAGGATTTATTTTACAGGTAAGTATTTAGCTTTAAATAGGAATTATTTATTTAATAAGAGTTAATTTATTTCGTTAGATAAAAATTATATTTAACTTAGGGGGGTGTTAGTGTTAGGGTTAGACTTAGCTTTAGGGGTTAATACATTTATTAGAATAGCGGTGAGCTCCGATCGGAAGATTAGGGGTTAATAATTGAAGGTAGGTGTCGGCGATGTTAGGGAGGGCAGATTAGGGGTTAATACTATTTATGATAGGGTTAGTGAGGCGGATTAGGGGTTAATAACTTTATTATAGTAGCGCTCAGGTCCGCTCGGCAGATTAGGGGTTAATAAGTGTAGGTAGGTGTCGGCGACGTTGTGGGGGGCAGATTAGGGGTTAATAAATATAACATAGGGGTCGGCGATGTTAGGGGTAGCAGATTAGGGGTACATAGGAATAACGTAGGTGGCGGCGATTTGCGGTCGGAAGATTAGGGGTTAATTATTTTAAGTAGCTTGCGGCGACGTTGTGGGGGGCAAGTTAGGGGTTAATAGATATAATACAGGGGTCGGCGGTGTTAGGGGCAGCAGATTAGGGGTACATAAGTATAACGTAGGTGGCGGTCGGCAGATTAGGGGTTAAAATTTTTAATCGAGTGGCGGCGATGTGGGGGGACCTCGGTTTAGGGGTACATAGGTAGTTTATGGGTGTTAGTGTACTTTAGGGTACAGTAGTTAAGAGCTTTATAAACCGGCGTTAGCCAGAAAGCTCTTAACTCCTGCTATTTTCAGGCGGCTGGAATCTTGTCGTTAGAGCTCTAACGCTCACTGCAGAAACGACTCTAAATACCGGCGTTAGGAAGATCCCATTGAAAAGATAGGCTACGCAAATGGCGTAGGGGGATCTGCGGTATGGAAAAGTCGCGGCTGTAAAGTGAGCGTTAGACCCTTTAATCACTGACTCTAAATACCAGCGGTAGCCCAAAACCAGCGTTAGGAGCCTCTAACGCTGGTTTTGACGGCTACCGCCGAACTCTAAATCTAGCCGTAAGTTATTTCCAATATTAAATGGGACACGGCAGGGATGTCCACTGTCCCCATTGCTGTTCGCGTTGTGTATTGAACCTTTAGCGGTCAAAATAAGATACACGCCGACAGTCACAGGGGTTCAGATAGGCGAATTTGAATACAAGTTAAGTCTCTTTGCAGACGATATCTTACTTACATTGACTAAACCTCTCTTGTCTTTACCCATCCTATATGACATTCTTGGAATATTTTCAACAATCTCTGGTTACCGAATCAACTAAGACAAATGTGAGATGCTACCACTAGAAATTCCCGTACATACAAAGAAACAACTAGAGATCAATTTTGAATTAAAGCAGACAAAACAATCCCTGAAATATCTAGGAATTCACTTGACACCCTCAGTTTAAAAGCTATATAAATCCAATGATCTACCACTTAATAAGACAATAAGGGCAGATCTCAAAAAATGGGGCAATCATAATTTTTCCTGGATGGGTAGGATTTCAGCAGTAAAAATGACTATTCTGCCCAGGCTGCTTTATCTCTTCAGGGCCCTCCCGATAAAGGTTATATATTCCGATTTGGAGAGGATGCAATCAGAGGTTTTAGCGTTTATAAGGGGCAGAAAAATGGCTAGAGTGGCTAGCACACTTATGACTAAGCACAGGAAGTTGGGGGAACTAGGAATACCAAACTTAATTGATGACTTCAAAGCCGCCAGATTATCTCAGGATACATTAAACCTAAAAAAACAAGCAGGAAGCTGTCTGGATTAAATTAGAATCCGATTTAGGAAGGTGGGGCAATACAGATGCGATTCTCTGGGAACCCAAAAGCTTGAAGCGAGTTGGGCAATACCACAACTCCCCGGCAGGTGAGACCACACAACATATTTGGCTAGAGTTAGCGCATAAAAAAGGACTGTGTCCAATAGGGTCAATCCTACAGCCCATCAGATACTTGTTACATGGCGAGGCGCAAAAAGAAATCAATAAGTGGGAAAACAAGGGGTTGTTTCGAGTGGCAGATATATTGATACAGAATAAAGTTATGACCTATTCCCAAATTCAGGAAAAGGTGTTCCCCATTAAAATACATTGGTACCTATATTTACAACTAACCTCTTCTCTCCACATATTTCTCAAATCTACAAATGCCAAAAGTGGGCCCATACTACACAATATTTGTAGTTCACAGACCAGACCGAAACACACCCTCTCCAGACTGTACCTAGACATTCAAAGACTGAAATCCAAAAACGAAAACAACATTAATGCTCAAATGGGAAGGAGAACTAGAAATAACATTGGATACAGACATATGGTATGATATTTTTAATGCAGCTACCAAAGGACTGTTGAGTGCAGATTTGCAAGAAAACACCTTAAAAACAATGTTTCCTTGGTATTTAACGCCATTGAGAACCTCACACATATCTTTAAATAGCTCCGGTTTGTGTTACAGAGGTTGTGGGGAGAGGGGAACCTATCGACATATGATGTGGGATTGTGCAGCAGTTCAGAAAGCTTGGAAGAATTTATCTTCAATGCTCAGCTACCTATTAGATGAACAAGTACACCTCACCATTAAACAGGCGCTGCTACATGATAGAATTAAGAAGTTTAATAGATCTATCAACACCTTCATTAGGATACTATGTGCGATAGTTAGAACATGCATAGCTAAATACTGGAAAGTTGGGGCACCGCCGTGGGTGGAAATTAAAAATAAGATACAATATATATACAACATGTATGAATGCGCAGCATGGTCACTGGGCACAGAGGACATCAACGATGAGATATGGTTTTACTGGAATCTTAGAGATGGCTCTCATTACTTTATCCAAAATAGTAGTTAGGAGTTAATAATGAGAAACCTGAATTCAACTGACCTTTATATGAGTATTGAGCTGGTAATCTAGTCTTTGGCATCCGGACACTTAATTTGGTTATTTTAAGATGGTTTTAATTATTTGTTAAAATGTTTGGTTAATTTAACATAATTTTCAAGGTACAGCTTTGGAATCGGTCTATCCACATAAAAACTGTTTGGAATATGCAGAAGAACAGGTCGGAAAAAATACAAGTGGACTCTGGAAAGTTGATAGACAGTAAAGACTAATCTTGATAGAAACTGGAAAGAGCGTAAAAGTGGCCAGTGGGCCATATGTCTATACTTAAAGAAGTCCTGATTCCTGTGTTATAACTCCTGTTTTTTATGTACTGTTTGTGAAATGTTAAAGCTGCACAAAGATCTTTAATAAAAAGGATTTAAATATAAATAAAGAGAAAGATAAATTGTTTTTAATAAAAGGGCAGATCTCCATATGGGGCTTATGAAATGTTTTTTTTTTTTCATTATATAAATTGTTGTATTAGTCTGTATATCATATATGAATGTTTTAGTACAGCAAGAAAATGTCTAAGCCTGTTTGTTTGTTTGGACATGTTGATAATCATCAGTGTAGCTGGGTCACTGTGATTCCCCAGCTTGTCTCAATCAGCACATAGGTGCTGCTTCTTTTGTGAGTATACAATCTTCACATATGTCCATTTGTGCCATTTATATTACAGTATTGCACTAGGAGGTGCTCTCCCCTTTCTTTGTGATTCCTTTTCACAGATCTCTTATTTGGTCACATTGGAATTTCATCATCCAGTCGCTGGATCAGTGTAGCTGGGTCACTGCGATTCCCCAGCCTGTCTCAATCAGCACATAGGTGCTGCTTCTTTTGTGAGTATTTTACCTGCACATATTCTATTCTTGCCATTTATTTTGCAATATTGCACTAGGAGGTGCCCTCTATCTCTTTTGTGATCACTTTTCACAGATCCTTGGCTGCTACCTCCTCTCCCTGCAAGGGGTTCTGCCGCTGGGGAGGGAGACCGACTGTCTCCTCTCCCTGGAAGGGGTTCTGCCACTGGGGAGAGGTATCGACTGCCGTCTCTCCCTGCAAGGGGTTCTGCCGCTGGGGAGGGAGACCGACTGTCTCCGCTCCCTGGAAGGGGTTCTGCCGCTGGGGAGAGGTATCGACTGCCGTCTCTCCCTACAAAGGGGTTCTGTCCCTGGGGAGGGAGACCAACTGTCTCTGCTCCATGGAAGGGGTTCTACCGCTGGGAAGTGGTATCGACTGCCGTCTCTCCCTGCCACTGGGGAGGGAGGTCTGCTACCTCCTCTCCCTGCAAGGGGTTCTGCCACTGGGGAGGGAGACCGACTGTCTCTGCTTCCTGGAAGGGGTTCTGCCGCTGGGGAGGGAGGTCTGTCACCTCCTCTCCCTGGAAGGGTTTCTGCCGCTGGGGCGGGAGACCGTCTGTCTCCTCTCCCAGGAAGGTGTTCTGTTGGTAGGAAGAGAGGTCAGTGACCTCTGCTCCCTGGTTTCCCGGAGCTGTTGCAGGTGCTCGGTAGAGGCCGGCGGCTCTCTGCCCTGTTGACAGCGCTTTTGCTGGGGTGGCTCCCTGGTCCAAGACCATAAGCTCGGAGCAAGACTACTGATTGGGATCTAGCAGCTCTTGGTCCCTTATTCTTAGCTGCCACTCCTCCGAGGTCGAGCTCCATGAATCCCAGACTGCTGCACCCCAGATCCATACAGCCTCGGCATGCTGCTTAACGAGATATAGCAGCCTCTTGTAGTCCTTTTCCAGTTCCCAATGCTGGCCACATATATAATCCATATGGGCTTGCAGCCAAGGTACCCCGAGAGATCCAGCTGTCTCTCTTGGTACTCACAAATTTCCACCAGTCTTTGTTCCGCCTCGCTTTCAAGGTCTGGGTCCTTTAGCATCTTTTCATATAGTAATCCAGGACCGCCGAAGCCAAAGCCCTATATGAGGGTGCCATCCTCCAGCCATGGCCACACTTGCCTAGCGTGACACTGAAGGACTCGGTAGTCGTCCTTCAGCACCCCCTCCACTTGGATCAATCCATCCAATTCGGACAGCCATTCCTCCCTGAGCTGCTCTCCCAGGAAAGGCACTCGTAAGTCCCACTAGAGGTCGTACTCTTCCTCCCAACTGGGGAGGGTCGATATCCTATAGGCCTGATCATGTTGACGAGCCTCCCTCCAGAGTTGCCAGCGGGAAAAGCAGGTCCCAAAACGAACCGGGACTGTCCAGCTGGACCAGCCCCTCCTGTACTCTCTCTAGGAGCCCAGCCTCCATAGTTACCGGATACTGTGGCACTTCTCCTCTGTCAGCAGGAATCGTGTGGAAGAAGCAGATCCCACCGCTGCCAACCAATGTGAAGGTACCCCGGCTACCCCACTGGGTAGCTCTGCCAAAAGGGGTCCTGCTTCCTCCCTGCCGACTGCAGCTATGTAGCTGGCAAGTGACCACCGCCTGTAGCCCATCCTGATACCAGACAGCACCAGTATTGAAGATGACTGTGGCTGACTCCGGCTACCCCAGCTAGGTAGCTCTGCCAGAGAGTCCTTCCGATATCCGGCGCAAGCCGCTATGTAGCGGAGAAAATGATTTTAGCAGTCCCCACCCAAATAACTAGACAGACTAGCATTTAGGTGAAAACAAGAACTGATTTTATTGTGGAAAACATTCGCCTTATATACACACACAAAGGGTCTTATCTGCCTTCCAAATGTCCCGCCATTCCCGACTCTCCAGACAAGCTGGCGCCGGCCATAGCAGCCAGATTTCCCCAGAGTCCCAGGGATCAGATGTGATAGTTTCAGGTGATCCCGGGGGAGCTGCGGCACTTCCAGGGTGTCGTTTAAATGCTCTCGGTCCCTAGATGCCACAGTCCAAAAAGCGGCATGATCCGGTAATGGGGACCGGAGTTACAGGCTGGTAAAGATATGGGGGGTAGGGTTGTCCAAAAACCCACGGTTCCCAAGGGAGCTCCCCTCCGGTAATTATCTAACCTCTTGTACTCCCTAGGGGCTACTGATCCCCAAATTAACAGAGTTCTGGGGCAAAGAGCAGCTGGAGCGACCAGGGTTAAAGCTAGCGGGTGTTTGGCCTTTATGTGGCCGACCGGGAGTTCCAGGAACCCGGCCAGCCGGAGAGTGGTTAGGGGGGTATCCGGTTCGGTTTGGTGCAGCCGGCTGACAGTTCCAGGAGCCTGGCCAGCCTAAAAGGGCTTTCCCGTTCAGAGATCAGCTCTTCTCTGACAAGATACAACACAGCAAAACAACACACAGCAAAAATCAGTGAGATCCCGTAAGCCATGAAAAGGCCAAATCTGGTGAAAAAGGGAGTTAGCCAGGTAGTAGGGGGGTGGAGGGAAGCTTGGGTTGTTTGCTATGCGTGACACTGCCTATCTAGGTATCTATTCAACAAAGAATAACATGAGAACACAGTTACCTCCAGGGATAAATATGCAATATTAAAGGAATAGTCTAGTCAAAATAAACTTTTGTTATTCAGATAGAGCATCAATTTTAAGTAACTTTCTAATTTACTCCTATTATCAATTTTCCTTCCTTCTCTTGGTATCTTTATTTGAAAAGGCTGGAGTCGGCCCATTTTTTGTTCAGCACCTGGGTAGCGCTTGCTGATTGGTGGCTACATTTAGAGGCTTCCAGGGCATATATCTGAACCAATGTTTCATTTTGGTTATTTTGACAAACAGTTTGCAAAATGTTGCTGCTATTTTTGTTATGTAAATACTCCTACTTATTTATATGTCCATCAAAGTTTTTACTTGAATTATGGACATCAGTTTAAACAGCGTTTGTATCATAATACGTGTCATGATCTCTAAAAATCATTTATACCACATTACTCTGTGTAAGTAAATCCCCAATAACAGTCATCCTGGCACCATTGTATCCTGCAATATGTACCTCTTATCTCTCCAAACCCTGCCATCTCTATCACTGGCAACTCTGTATCCTGCCATCTGTACCCCTGGTATCTCTCCAAACCCTGCCATCTCTATCACTGGCAACTCTGTATCCTGCCATCTGTACCTCTGGTCCCTGCCTGCCATCTCTACACTTAATCACTCTGTATCCTATCATCTCTACTCCTGGCATCTCGCTATCCTGTCATCTATACTTCTGTTACCTCTGTACCCTGTCATCTATACCCCTAATGCCTCTGTACCCTGCTAGCTATACCACTGGTTCCTTTGTATCTTGCTTTTGCTCACTTTCTGCATTGTTATCTTTTCTCCTTGCCACTTTGTAACCTACTATTAGGTTTCTATGGTTAGTCTGAATCCTAAAGTATAAAAGTATAAAGTATAAAGTTTAAAGTATAGTTTTTTTTAACTAACTGTTTATTAGTATATGTAAGATTGAGTGCTATATTAGCCCCTATTCTTTTTCTTAATTACAAATTACCAGTGTTGCTAGGCATTTTTTACGATCCCATAATGGGAAAACTAGTGCTTTAAAATGTTGGGGTTTAGAGAAATTGAAAGCCAGGAATAAGAGGGGGGAATACAGAGGATAAATTGTTACAGATGGAAACGAAATGGGTTTTCAATCTGAATACTGTCATACCTCATGGTATGAATGAATATAACAATTATTGGGTGTATATCTGATTTGACATGATCTGTGTGAGATTATTTCCTATATTTATGTCTTTAAAACCCACTGTATTTTTTACCTAAATTTGGGTTTGTGTATCACTATGAGTGGCACACCTATACTAGCATTTACACGGGTGTATACAGTGTATGACCATTATCCTGCTTTATTGTCCCAATCGCAATGCGATATATATATAATAAATGTTATATGAGACTATAAACTTCCTTGACACTCATGATAAGTACTTTAATTACAGTAAATACACCTCTATTTGGATCTTCATCTAAATATTGCATTTTTAATAGATTGGGACCCAGAAAAAATGTATATATATAATAAGCTGCTTGGGATCGTATTATCAATACTGTACCACAATTTCCTTCCCTGGCATCAATGTTTTTTGGTGGATTATTGTCACTTTAACCACCAGTTATACAATGGCCAGAATTCATTATTTCAGGATTTGTAATTTGTAACCTGTATAGCGTTTTGCTGTATATACATTTATAATAGGTTTTATCCCAAATGTTACACAATCATGGTACCTGATTTAGTTATCGGCATAAACTTAGCATACACAGGTGAACCGATTGAATATAAATGTAAAAAGGTTGGTAACAGTGATTAATAAATGTATCCGATCTTCCTATTTTTTAGGTATATCCTTCATTTGTCGCAATAAAAATGTATACCTTTTTTATGAAGCAGTACCAATATATAGGAGAATCTCTACACACCACTTTAGATCAATGAGATTTGACATGATCTGTGTGAGATTAATTCCTATATTTATGATTTTATAATCCACTGTATTTTTTACCTAAATTTGAGATTGTGTATCACTATGAGTGGCACACCAATACTAGCGTTTACACGGGTGTATACAGTGTATGACTATTATCCTGCTTTATAGTCCCGATCGCAATGTGATATCCTATACAGGTGGCCCTCGTTTTACAACGGTTCAATTTACACCGTTTCAGAATAACAACCTTTTTTTCCAGTCATGTGACTGCTATTGAAAAGCATTGAGAAGCAGTGCATTTATTAAAATAGCCAGTAGGTGGAGCTGTCTTCTTGTGTTGCAGCAAAGCCAAGTAAGCTGAAATTAATCAGTTTAACCAGACCTGAGCTATCGAGCAGATTTCAAAGGAACAAGATCTTCCTGTCTGTAAATCAGTCCAGATTGGAATGCATAGAAAGAACAGTTTGCAGAAAAATACAAGTGAAGTCTGTGTTGTGTGATTATTTTATTAGGTTTATAATGCTGTTTAGCAAATATTTTTGTTCATTTAACTTAGTTTAATTATATATTCTGTGTTGTGTGATTATTTTATTAGGTTTATAATGCTGTTTAGCATTTAAAGTCTTCATTTCAAAGCTTTAAAAATAATGTATTAGGTGTTACTTACGACAATTTTGAGAGGGACCTGGAACCTATCTCCCTCACTTCCCATTGACTTACATTATAAACTGGGTTTCAATTTACAACGGTTTCGATTTACAACCATTCCTTCTGGAACCTAACCCCGGCGTAAACTGAGGGCTACCTGTATTATAAAAGGCCAAGTGTTTGTCTGAAGCCGTCATGCGTAGTAGAGACAATCACTTGGCCTTGAGATAGGGAGCGCGAGGTACACAAACAGCTGTGAGGTCTGCTGCGTGAGAAGCGGCCACGCGCTCCCCAGACCTCACAGCTGTTTGTGGCCGACGGGAGCGTTGCGAGGGGCGTGGCAGGGCGTCACCGGGTGTTGCGAGGGGCGTGGCCGGGCGGGTGTCGCCGCGATGGGGCATGGCGGGGCGGGGTGCCGCGATGTGAACACAGAGCCAGTGGGGGGGGGGGGAAGAGAGACAAAGGGGGGGGAAGAGAGACAAAGGGGGGGGGGAAGAGAGACAAAGGGGGGGGGGAGAGAGACAAAGGGGGGGGAAGAGAGACAAAGGGGGGGGGAGAGAGACAAAGGGGGGAGAGACAAAGGGGGGGAGAGAGACAAAGGGGGGGGAAAGAGAGACAAAGGGGGGGAAGAGAGACAAAGGGGGGGGAGAGACAAAGGGGGGGGGGAGAGAGACAAAGGGGGGAAGAGAGACAAAGGGGGGGAGAGATACAAAGGGGGGGGGGAAGAGAGACAAAGGGGGGGAAGACAGACAAAGGGGGGGGAAGAGAGACAAAGGGGGGGGAGAGAGACAAAGGGGGGGGAGAGAGACAATGGGGGGGGGGAGACAAAGGGGGGGGAGACAAAGGGGGGGAGAGAGACAAAGGGGCGGGAGAGACAAAGGGGGGGGAGAGAGACAAAGGGGGGGGGAGAGACAAAGGGGGGGGAGAGAGACAAGGGGGGGAGAGACAAAGGGGGGGATAGAGACAAAGGGGGGGGGGGAGAGAGACAAAGGGGGGGAGAGAGAAAAAGTGGGGGGGGAGAGAGACAAAGGGGGGGGGGAGAGAGACAAAGGGAGGGGGAGCCAAAGAGGGGGGAGAGAGAGAGCAAAAGAGGGGAGAGAGCCAAAGAGGGGGAGAGAGCAAAAGAGGGGAGAGAGAGAGCAAAAGAGGGGAGAGAGAGAGCAAAAGAGGGGAGAGAGAGAGCAAAAGAGGGGAGAGAGAGAGCAAAGGAGAGGGGAGAGAGAGAGCAAAGGAGAGGGGGGAGAGAAAGCAAAAGAGAGGGGGGAGAGAAAGCAAAAGAGAGGGGGGAAGAGAGAGCAAAAGAGAGGGGGGAGAGAGCAAGGGGTGGGACCACTCTACTGCAAAAAATGGCCCGTGTACACGGGCTTTAATACTAGTATGTAATAAATTAATCCAAAAACAAACTTTCACTATGAGATGGCAAACTTCTTTGACACTCATGATAAGTACCTTAATCTCAGTAAATACATCTCTATAGGGATCTTTATCTAAATATTTCATTGCTAATAGATAGAAATAAAAAAAAGTGTATACTGGAGATCGTATTATTAATACTGTACCACAATTTCTCTCCCTGGATCCAATGTTTTTGTTAGATTATTATCCCTTTAATCACCAGTTGTATACCGGCCAAATTCAGTATTTCATGATTTGTAATTTATAATTTGTATAGCGTTTTGCTGTATACACCGATGAAAAAAGTTTTATCTTAAATGTTACACATTCATGGTATCTGATTTAGTTATCGGCGAATATCTAACATATACATGTAAACCGATGGATGATTAATATAAAAAGGTTGGTAACACATATCAATAAATATATTCGATCTTGCAAATTTTTTAGGGATGTTTAGCGTCTGTCGCTATTCAAATGTATACTTTTCTGTGTAGCAGTTATAATATATAAGAGATTCTCTACACGCCTCTTCAGAATAATGAGCATGCGTGACATATTGGTTACGTCTTTCAGCAACACAGTCCTATCCAATCAGGAGGCATTGTCTTTGAAGCAGCACGATTGGATGATAAGTGGGCGTCCTCCTAGAGCCCAAGGTGATTGGCTGAGAATAGACTGGGAACCAATATTTAAGAGCGCACATTGGATAGCCTCGGGTTACACTATTTTGACTTTGTTAAGTACAGCATTGAGAAAGGCTAGGTCTTAGCCGAAACGCGTTTGTTTAAATACTTAGTATCACGCCGCTCAGTCACTTCAGTCACCTGATGCCGATGTTTCCAGCTATCGGCCAGGAAACGGAGGAGTGACTGTCGGCCTGTTTTTAGTTTGAATGGTGCTTGGGAGTGGGTATTTTGGTAAAATATTAGGGGTGTCTACCCCATTTTAAACCTAGAGATTAAAGTATAGTTTTTTTAACTAACTGTTTATTAGTATATGTAAGATTGAGTGCTATATTAGCCCCTATTCTTTTTCTTTTTCTTAATTAATAGTCTGAATCTTGCCATCTGTAATGCTGATCCCAGAGTATAATGCCATCTTTACATCTGTACCCTTACATCTTTACCTCTGACCCAACAGTATCATACCATCTCTTAATCTGCCCAATCTGTATCCTACCATCTTTCTCTCTGACACCTCCTTATTATACCATCTCTACATCTGACCAATCTGTATCCTAACATCTTTCTCTCTGACTCCTCCTCATTATACCATCTCTATATCTGCCCAATCTGTATCCTACCATCTTTCTCTTTGACTCCTCCATATTATGCTTTCTCTACATCTGACCAATCTGTATCCTACCATATTTATCTCTGACTCCTCCTCATTATGCCATCTCTACATCTGACCAATCTGTATCCTACCATCTTTCTCTCTGATTCTCCTCATTATGCCAACTCTACACCTGTCCAATCTGAATCCTACCATCTTTCCCTCTGAATCCTCCTCATTATACCATCTCTATATCTGACCAATCTGTATCCTACCATCTTTCTCTTTGACTCCTCCATATTATGCTCTCTCTACATCTGAGAAATCTGTATTCTACCATCTTTCTCTCTGATTCTCCTCATTATACCATTTCTACATCTGTCCAATCTGTATCCTACATCTTTCCCTTGGAATCACCTTCATTATACCATCTCTATAGCTGACCAATCTGTATCCTACCATCTTTCTCTTTGACTCTTCCCTATTATGCTCTCTCTACATCTGACAAATCTGTATCCTACCATCTTTCACTCTGACTCCTCCTCATTATGCCATCTCTATATCTGCTGAATCTGTATCATACCATATTTCTCTCAAACTCTTCCTTATTATGCCATCTCTACATCTAACCAATCTGTATCCTACCATCATTCTCTCTGACTCCTCCATATTATGCTATCTCTACATCTGAACCCACTGTATCATGCCATCTCTACACGACACATTATATGCTGCCATATCTACCCTTGGCCAGCTAGGTATTTTTCCATCTGCAAAAATTGACCCTCTGTATGCTTTTATCAACACACTTTAAATGCCACTATTCATAAATAGTAATAACAAATAAAATACAAACATATCTATTAACTCTATATCATGTTCCCATATTTTACAGAATCCTACGATCTTTCTCTCTGATTCTTCCTTAATATGTCATCTCTCTGACCAATCTGTAACCTACCATCTTTCTCTCTGACTCCTCCTTATTATAACATTTCTATATCTGACAAATCTGTATCCTACCATCTTTCTCTCTGACTCCTCCTCATTATACCATCTCTACATCAGACCAATCTGTATCCTACCATCTTTCTCTTTGACTCCTCCATATTATGCTTTCTCTACATCTGACCAATCTGTATCCTACCATCTTTCTCTCTGACTCCTCCTCATTATGCCATCTCTACATCTTACCAATCTGTATCCTACCATATTTCTCTTTGATTCTCCTCATTATACCATCTCTACATCTGACCAATCTGTATCCTACCATATTTCTCTTTGACTCTTCCATATTATGCTCTCTTTACACCTGACAAATCTGTATCCTACCATATTTCTCTTTGACTCCTCCATATTATGCTCTCTTTACACCTGACAAATCTGTATCCTACCATCTTTCTCTCTGACTCCTCCTTATTATGCCATCTCTATATCTGACCAATCTGTATCCTACCATCTTTCTCTCTGACTCCTCCTCATTATGCCATCTCTACATCTGACCAATCTGTATCCTACCATCTTTCTCTCTGATTCTCCTCATTATACCATTTCTACATCTTAATATTCTGTATCCTACCTTCTTTCTCTCTGACTTCTCCATATTATGCTATCTCTACATCTGAACCCACTGTATCATGCCATCTCTACCCATGACACATTATATGCTGCCAGATCTACCCTTGACCAAATAGGTATTTTTCTATCTGCGAAAAGTAACCCTCTGTATGATTTTATCAACACACTGGCCCCTTTAAATGCCACTATTCATAAATAGCAAAAACACAAATACAATAAAAACATATCTATTAACTTTGTATCATGTTCCCATATTTTACAGCATCACAGAGAAAAAGGAAAGAGAAAGATACAAGAATATCAGAAATAGAACACCCTGGAAAATGGATAGAAAGAAGTGCAGACCAATCAATTATACAAAATCAAAAACGGAATGTCTTAGACAGATATTATTCCTCGCTCAGTGAAAGTAGTGAAGGTGGAACAAGGGATGAGATCACATGTCCACCATGTCCTACAGACACAACTAAGTCTGTGACACACACCAAACTGGAGTCACAGAGGAGTACAGCAAGCACGGAAATAAGTACCCGCAGTGTCACAACACTAACACCAGAAGCAGTAACACATACTGAGACATCACATAATGCTACTGAGACTGTCACACCTGTAATCACTGAGACATCACATGATATTGCTACTGAGACTGTCACACCCGTAACTACTGAGACATCACATCAAATTGCTACTGAGACTTTCAAACCAGTAATTACTGAGGCATCACATCATATTGCTACTGAGACTGTCACACCAGTAACTACTGAGACAACACATCATATTGCTACTGATAATGTCACACCAGTAATTACTGAGACATCACATCATATTGCTACTGAGACTGTCACACCATTAATTACTGAGACAACACATCATATTGTTACTGAGACTGTTACACCAGTAATTACTGAGACAACACATCATATTGTTACCGAGACTGTCACACCTGTAATTACTGAGACATCACATCATACTGCTACTGAGACTGTCACACCAGTAATTACTGAGACATTACATCACATTGCTACTGAGACTGTCACACCAGTAATCACTGAGACAACACATCATATTGCTACTGAGACTGTCACACCAGTAATTACTGAGACAACACATCATATTGCTACTGAGACTGTCACACCAGTAATTACTGAGACATCACCTCATATTGTTATTGAGACTGTTACACCAGTAATTACTGAGACATCACATCATATTGCTACTGAGACTGTTACACCAGTAATTACTGAGACAACACATCATATTGTTACTGAGTCTGTTACACCAGTAATTACTGAGACAACACATCATATTGTTACTGAGACTGTCACACCAGTAATCACTGAGACAACACATCATATTGCTACTGAGACTGTCACACCAGTAATTACTGAGACATCACATCATATTGCTACTGAGACTGTAACACCAGTAATTACTGAGACATCACATCATAATGCTACTGAGACTGTCACACCAGTAATTACTGAGACATTACATCATATTGCTACTGAGACTGTTACACCAGTAATTACTGAGACATCACATCATATTGCTACTGAGACTGTCACACCAGTAATTACTGAGACATCACATCATATTGCTACTGAGACTGTCACACCTGTAATTACTGAGACATCACATCATATTGCTACTGATAATGTCACACCAGTAATTACTGAGACATCACATCATATTGCTACTGAGACTGTAACACCAGTAATTATTGAGACATCACATCATATTGCTACTGATAATGTAACACCAGTAATTACTGAGACATCACATCATATTGCTACTGAGACTGTTACACCAGTAATTACTGAGACATCACATCATATTGCTACTGAGACTGTCACACCAGTAATTACTGATACATCACATCATATTGCTACTGAGACTGTCACACCAGTAATTACTGAGACATCACATCATATTGCTACTGAGACTGACACACCAGTAATTGCTGAGACATCACATCATATTGCTACTGAGACAGTTACACCAGTAATTACTGAGACATCACATCATATTGCTACTGAGACTGTCACACCAGTAATTACTGAGACAACACATAATATTGCTACTGATAATGTCACACCAGTAATTACTGAGACAACACATCATATTGCTACTGAGACTGTCACACCTGTAATTACTGAGACAACACATAATATTGCTACTGATAATGTCACACCAGTAATTATTGAGACATCACATCATATTGCTACTGAGACTGTCACACCAGTAATTATTGAGACATCACATCATATTGCTACTGATAATGTAACACCAGTAATTACTGAGACATCACATCATATTGCTACTGAGACTGTTACACCAGTAATTACTGAGACATCACATCATATTGCTACTGAGACTGTCACACCAGTAATTACTGAGACATCACATCATATTGCTACTGAGACTGTAACACCAGTAATTACTGAGACAACACATAATATTGCTACTGATAATGTCACACCAGTAATTACTGAGACAACACATCATATTGCTACTGAGACTGTCACACCAGTAATCACTGAGACAACACATCATATTGCTACTGAGACTGTCACACCAGTAATTACTGAGACATCACATCATATTGATACCGAGACTGTAACACCAGTAATTACTGAGACAACACATCATCTTGCTACTGAGACTGTCACACCTGTAATTACTGAGACAACACATAATATTGCTACTGATAATGTCACACCAGTAATTACTGAGACATCACATCATATTGCTACTGAGACTGTCACACCAGTAATTATTGAGACATCACATCATATTGCTACTGATAATGTAACACCAGTAATTACTGAGACATCACATCATATTGCTACTGAGACTGTTACACCAGTAATTACTGAGACATCACATCATATTGCTACTGAGACTGTTACACCAGTAATTACTGAGACATCACATCATATTGCTAGTGAGACTGTTACACCAGTAATTACTGAGACATCACATCATATTGCTACTGAGACTGACACACCAGTAATTACTGAGACATCACATCATATTGCTACTGAGACTGTTACACCAGTAATTACTGAGACATCACATCATATTGCTACTGAGACTGTCACACCAGTAATAACTGAGACAACACATAATATTGCTACTGATAATGTCACACCAGTAATTACTGAGACAACACATCATATTGCTACTGAGACTGTCACACCTGTAATTACTGAGACATCACATCATATTGCTACTGAGACTGTTACACCAGTAATTACTGAGACATCACATCATATTGCTACTGAGACTGTCACACCAGTAATTACTGAGACAACACATCATATTGCTACTGAGACTGTCACACCAGTAATTACTGAGACATCACATCATATTGCTACTGAGACTGTCACACCAGTAATTACTGAGGCATCACATCATATTGCTACTGAGACTGTCACACCAGTAATTATTGAGACATCACATCATTTTGCTACTGATAATGTAACACCAGTAATTACTGAGACATCACATTATATTGCTACTGAGACTGTCACACCAGTAATTATTGAGACATCACATCATATTGCTACTGATAATGTAACACCAGTAATTACTGAGACATCACATCATATTGCTACTGAGACTGTTACACCAGTAATTACTGAGACATCACATCATATTGCTACTGAGACTGTTACACCAGTAATTACTGAGACATCACATCATATTGCTACTGAGACTGTCACACCAGTAATTACTGAGACATCACATCATATTGCTACTGAGACTGTCACACCAGTAATTATTGAGACATCACATCATATTGCTACTGATAATGTAACACCAGTAATTACTGAGACATCACATCATATTGCTACTGAGACTGTTACACCAGTAATTACTGAGACATCACATCATATTGCTACTGAGACTGTTACACCACTAATTACTGAGACATCACATCATATTGCTACTGAGACTGTTACACCAGTAATTACTGAGACATCACATCATATTGCTACTGAGACTGACACACCAGTAATTACTGAGACATCACATCATATTGCTACTGAGACTGTTACACCAGTAATTACTGAGACATTACATCATATTGCTAGTGAGACTGTTACACCAGTAATTACTGAGACATCACATCATATTGCTACTGAGACTGTTACACCAGTAATTACTGAGACATCACATCATATTGCTACTGAGACTGTTACACCAGCAATTACTGAGACATCACCTCATATTGCTACTGAGACTGTTACACCAGCAATTACTGAGACATCACATCATACTGCTACTGAGACTGTTACACCAGTAATTACTGAGACATCACATCATATTGCTACTGAGACTGTTACACCAGCAATTACTGAGACATCACATCATATTGCTACTGAGACTGACACACCAGTAATTACTGAGACATCACATCATATTGCTAGTGAGACTGTTACACCAGTAATTATTGAGACATCACATCATATTGCTACTGATAATGTAACACCAGTAATTACTGAGACATCACATCATATTGCTACTGAGACTGTTACACCAGTAATTACTGAGACATCACATCATATTGCTACTGAGACTGTTACACCAGTAATTACTGAGACATCACATCATATTGCTAGTGAGACTGTTACACTAGTAATTACTGAGACATCACATCATATTGCTACTGAGACTGACACACCAGTAATTACTGAGACATCACATCATATTGCTACTGAGACTGTCACACCAGTAATTACTGAGACAACACATAATATTGCTACTGATAATGTCACACCAGTAATTACTGAGATAACACATCATATTGCTACTGAGACTGTCACACCTGTAATTACTGAGACATCACATCATATTGCTACTGAGACTGTTACACCAGTAATTACTGAGACATCACATCATATTGCTACTGAGACTGTCACACCAGTAATTACTGAGACAACACATCATATTGCTACTGAGACTGTCACACCAGTAATTACTGAGACATCACATCATATTGCTACTGAGACTGTCACACCAGTAATTACTGAGGCATCACATCATATTGCTACTGAGACTGTCACACCAGTAATTATTGAGACATCACATCATATTGCTACTGATAATGTCACACCAGTAATTACTGAGATATCACATTATATTGCTACTGAGACTGTCACACCAGTAATTATTGAGACATCACATCATATTGCTACTGATAATGTAACACCAGTAATTACTGAGACATCACATCATATTGCTACTGAGACTGTTACACCAGTAATTACTGAGACATCACATCATATTGCTACTGAGACTGTTACACCAGTAATTACTGAGACATCACATCATATTGCTACTGATAATGTAACACCAGTAATTACTGAGACATCACATCATATTGCTACTGAGACTGTTACACCAGTAATTACTGAGACATCACATCATATTGCTACTGAGACTGTTACACCAGTAATTACTGAGACATCACATCATATTGCTACTGAGACTGACAGACCAGTAATTACTGAGACATCACATCATATTGCTACTGAGACTGTTACACCAGTAATTACTGAGACATCACATCATATTGCTACTGAGACTGTCACACCAGTAATTACTGAGACAACACATCATATTGCTACTGAGACTGTCACACCAGTAATTACTGATACATCACATCATATTGCTACTGATAATGTAACACCAGTAATTACTGAGACATCACATCATATTGCTACTGAGACTGTTACACCAGTAATTACTGAGACATCACATCATATTGCTACTGAGACTGTTACACCAGTAATTACTGAGAAATCACATCATATTGCTACTGATAATGTAACACCAGTAATTACTGAGACATCACATCATATTGCTACTGAGACTGTTACACCAGTAATTACTGAGACATCACATCATATTGCTAATGAGACTGTCACACCAGTAATTACTGAGACAACACATCATATTGCTACTGAGACTGTCACACCAGTAATTACTCATACATCACATCATATTGCTACTGATAATGTAACACCAGTAATTACTGAGACATCACATCATATTGCTACTGAGACTGTTACACCAGTAATTACTGAGACATCACATCATATTGCTACTGAGACTGTCACACCAGTAATTACTGAGACATCACATCATATTGCTACTGAAACGGTCACACCAGTAATTACTGATACATCACATCATATTGCTACTGAGACTGTCACACCTGTAATTACTGAGACATCACATCATATTGCTACTGAGACTGTCACACCTGTAATTACTGAGACATTACATGATATTGCTACTGAGACTGTCACACCTGTAATTACTGAGACATCACATCATATTGCTACTGAGACTGTCACACCTGTAATTACTGAGACATCACATGATATTACTACTGAGACTGTCACACCAGTAATTACTGAGACATCACATTATATTGCTAATGAGAATGTCACACCAGTAATTACTGAGACAACACATAATATTGCTACTGAGACAGTCACATCAGTAATTAGTGAGACATCACATCATATTACTACTGAGACTGTCACACCCATTATTACTGAGACAACACATCATATTTCTACTGAGACTGTCACACCAGTAATTACTGAGACATCACATCAAATTGATACTGATAATGTCACACCAGTAATTATTGAGACAACTCATCATATTGCTACTGAGACTGTCACACCAGTAATTACTGAGACATCACATCACATTGCTACTGAGACTGTCACACAAGTAACTACTGAGACATCACATCATATTGCTACTGAGACTGTCACACCTGTAATCACTGAGACATCAAATGATATTGCTACTGAGACTGTTACACCAGTAATTACTGAGACATCACATCATATTGCTACTGAGACTGTTACACCAGCAATTACTGAGACATCACATCATATTGCTACTGAGACTGTTACACCAGTAATTACTGAGACAACACATAATATTGCTACTGATAATGTCACACCCGTAACTACTGAGACATCACATCATATTGCTACTGAGACTGTAACACCAGTAATTACTGAGACATCACATCATATTGCTACTGAGACTGTTACACCAGTAATTACTGAGACATCACATCATATTGCTACTGAGACTGTAACACCAGTAATTACTGAGACATCACATCATATTGCTACTGAGACTGTCACACCAGTAATTATTGAGACATCACATCATATTGCTACTGATAATGTAACACCAGTAATTACTGACACATCACATCATATTGCTACTGAGACTGTCACACCAGTAATTACTGAGACATCACATCATATTGCTACTGAGACTGTCACACCAGTAATTATTGAGACATCACATCATATTGCTACTGAGACTGTCACACCAGTAATTACTGAGACAACTCATCATATTGCTACTGAGACAGTCACATCAGTAATTACTAAGGCATCACATCTAATTGCTACTGAGACTGCCACATCAGTAATTACTGAGACATCACATCATATTGCTACTGAGACTGTCACACCAGTAATTACTGAGACATCACATCATATTGCTACTGAGAGTGTCACACCTGTAATCCCTGAGATATCACATAATATTGCTACTGAGACTGTCACACCTGTAACTACTGAGACAACTCATCATATTTCTACTGAGACAGTCACACCAGTAATTACTGAGGCATCACATCTAATTGGTACTGATACTGCCACATCAGTAATTACTGAGACATCACATAATATTACTACTGAGACTGTCACACCCATTATTACTGAGACATCACATCAAATTGATACTGAGACTGTCACACCAGTAATTACTGAGACATCACATCATATTGCTACTGATAATGTAACACCAGTAATTACTGAGACATCACATCATATTGCTACTGAGACTGTTACACCAGTAATTACTGAGACATCACATCATATTGCTACTGAGACTGTTACACCAGCAATTACTGAGACATCACATCATATTATTATTGAGACTGTCACACCCATTATTACTGAGACATCACATCATATTGCTACTGATAATGTAACACCAGTAATTACTGAGACAACACATCATATTGCTACTGAGACTGTCACACCTGTAATCACTGAGACATCACATCATATTGCTACTGAGACTGTTACACCAGTAATTACTGAGACATCACATCATATTGCTACTGATAATGTAACACCAGTAATTACTGAGACAACACATCATATTGCTACTGAGACTGTCACACCTGTAATCACTGAGACATCACATCATATTGCTACTGAGACTGTTACACCAGTAATTACTGAGACATCACATCATATTGCTACTGAGACTGTCACACCAGTAATTACTGAGACATCACATCATATTGCTACTGAGACTGTTACACCAGTAATTACTGAGACATCACATCATATTGCTACTGAGACTGTCACACCAGTAATTACTGAGACATCACATCATTTTGATACTGATAATGTCACACCAGTAATTACTGAGACAACTCATCATATTGCTACTGAGACTGTCACACCAGTAATTACTGAGACATCACATCATATTGCTACTAAAACTGTCACACCAGTAATTACTGAGACATCACATCATATTGCTACTGAGACTGTCACACCTGTAATCACTGAGACATCACATGATATTGCTACTGAGACTGTCACACCTGTAATTACTGAGACATCACATCATATTGCTACTGAGACTTTCAAACCAGTAATTACTGAGACAACACATCATATTGCTACTGAGACTGTCACACCTGTAATTACTGAGACAACACATTATATTGCTACTGAGACTGTCACACCAGTAGTTACTGAGACATCACATCATATTGCTACTGAGACTGTCACACCTGTAATCACTGAGACATCACATCATATTGCTACTGAGACTGTTACACCAGTAATTACTGAGACATCACATCATATTGCTACTGAGACTGTCACACCAGTAATTACTGAGACATCACATCATATTGCTACTGAGACTGTTACACCAGTAATTACTGAGACATCACATCATATTGCTACTGAGACTGTCACACCAGTAATTACTGAGACATCACATCATTTTGATACTGATAATGTCACACCAGTAATTACTGAGACAACTCATCATATTGCTACTGAGACTGTCACACCAGTAATTACTGAGACATCACATCATATTGCTACTAAAACTGTCACACCAGTAATTACTGAGACATCACATCATATTGCTACTGAGACTGTCACACCTGTAATCACTGAGACATCACATGATATTGCTACTGAGACTGTCACACCTGTAATTACTGAGACATCACATCATATTGCTACTGAGACTTTCAAACCAGTAATTACTGAGACAACACGTCATATTGCTACTGAGACTGTCACACCTGTAATTACTGAGACAACACATCATATTGCTACTGAGACTGTCACACCAGTAGTTACTGAGACATCACATCATATTGCTACTGAGACTGTTACACCTGTAATTACTGAGACATCACATCATATTGCTACTGAGACTGTCACACCAGTAATTACTGAGACATCACATCATATTGCTACCGAGACTGTTACACCTGTAATTACTGAGACATCACATCATATTGCTACTGAGACTGTCACACCTGTAATTACTGAGACAACACATCATATTGCTACTGAGACTGTCACACCTGTAATTACTGAGACAACACATCATATTGCTACTGAGACTGTCACACCAGTAATTACTGAGACATCACATCATATTATTATTGAGACTGTCACACCCATTATTACTGAGACAACACATCATACTTCTACTGAGACTGTCACACCACTAATTAATGAGATATCACATCAGGTGACTCTGAAACCCTCCTCATATTTCTTGGTTACATCTTCTACAATGAGTAAAACAGCTGCGACAACTATTGTCCGTGAGACGCTGGTGTTTGACACAATATCAGTGACTGCAACAACCTGTCCACCATGCAGCTTTGAGAACAGTACAGCATCTACATTTTCTCCATCTCTGAAACCAAACGATACTGTAACAACCGGTTCTTCATGGCTACCAACCTTAAACATTACGCAGACTCATCCAATTATGTCCACAGCTGTTCTGCCAACAACCGCACTGCGTAAGTTTCACTTACTGCTGATAATGAATAGTACTTTGTATTTAACATATGGTGACTACTTGATTGTAAATGATAAAGATAAGCCCACACAGTGCTTAGTTTTATTCCTATATAATGACATATAGATTGGCAAGTCTAAGAATTATTTTATTTCTTTTTTGTATAATGTAGGCTGCTACTGACTGCATATTTTTAGAAGATTTGGGTTGTATCTCCCATTTAACAAAGTAGGCAGCTGCCCTAGAACACTTGGCCTATAACAGACACCTACTGCACCTAAAAAAGTCTGTGTGCCTGGTATAGGGGATTTTGTAACTCTGTAATTTGACTGGCAATATTGTGCTGCTAACCTAGATAACCATTCTTGCCAGACATATTTGGGGAGTTTGAGATATGCATTGTTTTGATGCTAACTTAATTATAGCTTATAAGAACTACATTTCCCAGCATCCATAAAAATTGTTTTACTTGAGCTGTTGCAATCCTATCTGGTGCCAAGTAGAAGACATATGATGTAAAATAGCATCCTTATATCCCCAAAATAAACTTTAAAGGGGCATTAAACACTAAATAAATGCTAGAAAGAAAGTTCATTCAGAACAATGATTAGTCTGACAATAATGTGTATATATATATATATTTAAATATTAGCTTTTTATAGATTGAATAATCCTTTTCTGATGACTATAAATGGGTCACTACAGTGCACAAAGTATGCCTGCATGGGATAAAGGGAAACAAAATGTAATTTAAGTATCTTGTAATGTTTCTTTACTACACATAATTAAATACTATATAGTACAATATCAACATGTTTAATGTCCATTTAATTTGACCTGTGACCAGTAGTGGGATAAGAGAGGAAAGAGAGTTGTTATTGAGGGTTGAGGTAGGGGTCAGGGGTGGGAGGTGTCAGGTGGGAGGGTAATCTCTACTCTTCATCAAAAATTAACCTTACAACCTAACTGATTAACCCCTTCACTGCCAGAAATTTCATTTAAGGTTCTCAACTGCAAATTTCGGCATTCTAATTGCCAAAAAGCAATGGCAAAGCCATGCATGTCTGCTATTTCTGAACAAAGGGCACCCCAGAGTAGCTTTAATAATAATAGTTTGTCCTATGACTGCAGTAGTTGTGTGTAAATAATTTCAGTAAGAAAACCCAACGTTTGCGAGAAAGTTAACGATTTTTTTTATATGATTGTATCTGGTGGTCAAATAGTGACATCAAATATTCCAAAATGGACCTAGATCAATGTCTTCATTTGTCTACTGTAAAAAAAAAAAAAATAAAAAAAAAAAATTATATATATATATATATATATATATATATATAGTTTTCATAGGTAAATCAAAAAATCAAAAGCTCTATTTCTGTTTAATCAGGGTGATAGAAAAAAAGCTAAACATTATCTGGTACTTTGGGCGTTTTTCTCTGAAATTCACGGTAGCAAAAGGGTTAAAGGGGCTTTAGAAACCTTGCAATTACAAATTAATTTATGCAGTCTTCCAATAGATTAAAGAGTCATTGTATTATAAAATTGTTTTCCCAGTAAAGGGACATGAAACCCAAAATTTGTAGAGAGAGAGAAAGATAGAGAGAGAGATAAAGATAGAGAGAGAGAGAGATATATCAGGGGCGTATTTTTTTGGGGGGAGCACTTTTTGAGTGCAACTATGAACACACACGCTTACTCTTACTACACATACACTCACTACACACAAACTATAAAACATACACACACTCACTCCCACTTGAACATTAACATTTAATTTTGTAATTGCCATGAAAAAAAAAAAATTCACATCACACACACCAAAAAAAAAATATGGCCAAAAAAGGCCTAACTAAATACTGGGTGTGGGGTTGGGGGCGCACAATTTTGAGTGTCTAGGGCAGCACAATAAGATAAATATGCCACTTAAAGTAAGAGAGAAAAAGAAAGATATATATATATATATATATATATATATATATATATATATATATATATATATATATACACCTGTATATAAAAATTCATTAAAATTATGGTGGAGATAAAAATTGAGATTAAAATCCTCCATGCCTCAAAATTAAATCAATGCAAATATTTGCATAGGAAATTAGCACATCTAGGCAAGATTCCCCACCTACTTTTCCCCATATATACTGCATATACAATGTTACCAATGCACAAGAGAATTCTGGTTAAGATATGCAAATTAGATATGCAAATTCTCAGTTTTTTTGCTTCAAATACTGTTTTAATACAGGGATCCTTTTAACAGGATTATTGCAGAAATACAAAAATCACTCGCTAGACAGCCTGTTTCGTTCTTTTTAGAACTCGTCAGTAGGAGATAGATTTCTGGTTGCTGCATTGGTAAAGCTACTTTCAGGGTTAAATCAAAATTCATTAAAATTATGGTGGAGATAAAAAATTGAGATTAAAATCCTCCATGCCTCAACATTAAATCAATACAAATATTTGCATAGGAAATTAGCACATCTAGGCAAGATTCCTCGCTTACTTTCCCCCATAAATACTCCATATACAATGTTACCAATGCACAAGAGAATTCTGGGTAAGATATGCAAATTCTGTTTTTTTCCCTTCAAATACTGTTTTAACACAGCGATCCTTTTAACAGGATTATTGCAGCAATCCAGAAATCACTCACTAGACAGCCTGTTTTGTTCTTTTTAGAACTCGTCAGTAGGAGATAGATTTCTGGTTGCTGCATTGGTAAAGCTACTTTCAGGGTTAAATCAAATGCACAAGAGAATTCTGGGTAAGATATGCAAATTAGATATGCAAATTCTCAGTATTTGAAGCAAAGAACTGAGAATTTGCATATCTACTTTGCATATCTTACCCAGAATTCTCGTGCAATGGTAACATTGTATATGGAGTATTTATGGGGAAAAGTAAGCGGGGAATCTTGCCTAGATGTGCTAATTTCCTATGCAAATATTTGTATCGTCATAATAAACAGCAATGTAATTAGATCGCCATATAGGTATAAATGTATTTTTGCTTCTCAACTTCAAATATTCAAGTTGCTTAGCAAGCTATCTTTAATTATGACATGACTCTATACAATAATTACAGTATTTAACTCCAGAATAATATATTTGAAAACAATGTAATAGTTAAATATTAGGTTTGGGAAATAAATGCAAAAATAATATACTCAATACATTGTACAAAAAGGAAAATAATTAATTAAATAATTAAATGTACTTAAAAATAATACAACTGAAAAACTGTAAATATGGGTAAAGTAAGTACAAAATATAAATATCTGAATCCTAAAGTAAAATTAAATATCAAAAACAATAATATGTACATTCTTAAAAAAACACAAAAGAGATAAAACTAATAAACATAAAACAGAGGAAGTAAGGGTTCCATATTGAGACCAAAACTAGGTTTTCATTAAGGGTGGGGAAATACAGATGGACAAAAGGGGAATAAGTACTTCAGATGATGTATAATATAATTACTAGGGATGCACCGAAATTTCGTCCGCAGAAAGTTTCGGCCGAAAATTGCATTTTTGGCTATTTCGTTTTTCGTTTTTTTTACCTCTTAGTTTCGGTAAAATTACTGTGTAGCATATTTCAAATTTGATGCTAGCCTAGAGCTGCTGTTTAAGTTTATTATTTCACTTGCTGTTCTGCATATAGTGAGTTTTCTAGGATTATACTTTATTTGGATAATTGGTAAAAAAAAAACCTGTTAAATATGATTATGTTACATGGAACTAAATGAAGAATAATACAGTATATTGATATTTATAATTGTTTTAAGTAGGGATGCACCAAAATTTGGGTCGCAGAAACATTTTGGCCGAAAATGGCATTATTTTTTGCCTGTTTTTTTTTTTCTTGGTAAAATTATTGTGTAGCATATTATTGTTTTAAGATATTTTTGTCCAATTTTAGTGTGTTACTTTCAATAAAAGTGTGGGCTTTTTTTATTGGATCTAATTATGCAAAAAAAAAACTGAAAAAAAATAATTTTAAAAAATACATTTTCGGTATCAGTTTCGGTTTTCGGCCAAGTGCATCCCGGATTTTCGGATTCGGTTTCGGTCCAGAATTTCCATTTCGGTGCATCACTAATAATTACCTAATTGTCATAAGTCCCCTATACCCAATTTTCAGAATGTTCACTAAATACTATATATCAGTAAAGAGATCAACGTCCATTCTTTTGTTCATCTTATTGGGGTACCTGGTCTGGAGTTTCATAATCCAGAACACCTTTTTAATGAGCTTTTTTAATCTATCCCCTCCTCTCGGATGTTTTTTAATTTGCTCAATAGCAATGAAAGAGAAGTGATTTAAACCTAATCCATGGATACAGAAATGCTTGGCCACTGGAGTTCTGGGTTCTTTATGCTCCAGAGACAGGAGATGCTTGCGTATTCTATCCTTCAAAAGGCGAGTGGTGACTCCAACTTACGTATTGAGTATATTATGTTTGCATTTATTTCCCAGACCTAATATTTAATTATTATATTGTTTTCAAATGATTATATGAAGTATGATTGGCACATACTACTTGTTGCTACCTTTTGACAACCAGTTGGAGTTAAATACTGTAATTATTGTATAGAGTCATGTCATAATTAAAGATAGCTTGCTAAGCAACTTGAATATTTGAAGTTGAGAAGTAAATATAAATTTATACCTAAATGGCGATGTAATTACATTGCTGTTTATTATGACATGTATATATACATCACTTCTGGTTGTCCTTAGCTATGCCAATGGGAGTTAGACATTGTAAAATGTACACAGAGATGTGAAATTTAAAATATCTTAACTGTAGCATGTTTAATTGTATAATTTAGTTGTTGATACAGAAGAGATTTATTCACTGGTTCTTTATGTGACGTGGAGCACTGAAGAGAGGATTGACCGTCTTATTTTAGCTGTCCTATATCTGATTGGATAATCTATTAACAGCTCTGACTGGCTACAATGCTCTTTAAAGGTCTCCTCACCACTTGAATCACTAGCCTCTGATGAAGCACATTTGAGCATGCGTGACACGCGTCAGGCGTTCATTTGTATGTTCCTGTTACTACTCATTGAATAAATGAACTTTTCTTCTTCATCAAATACGGGTCTATTGTGGCTTTGTTTCTCTTGAATGATTATCCTTTATAGCGGAAGGAAATCCCGCTTGAGCCACTCAACCCTCTGATTCTTTCCAATACAGCTGGTGTTACGTGTCGGCTATTTGCCGGTTACAGACCATCCACACCCTCCTCCTGAGCCTATTATAGGCATTGCAACTCACTGAAGTCAGAACCTCGGAACAGACGAGGAATTACCACACCAACTGTGGCGTTATCTTTTAGCTGAAGTTGCTGGAGCTGAGGTGGTATTTATACACTACTTGGAGCAGCATACAGAAGTTGGTTTTTCCCTGGTACATTCCCTGCAGGCGAGCCTTGGGGGGCTTCCTCGCCTTACGAGCCTCGCCGACAGAAGTTGTCTGGATCTTCTTTAGCTCCCTATGAACAGGAGGAGAGAGCTGAACTGTAACATATTTACCTAATTGTTACGGACTATATGCACCGCCCTTTGGAGTAAAAGATAAGTACCATCCTTACCTGCCATACAATTGGGACTAAGTAAAATATTGTTTGGAGTCCTTTTTTTGTATCACTTGATACTCTAACACTGGTTACTACGACAAGACTTAACTTGAAAAAGGACTCTTATATAAGGGACTTTTTGCCTACTTATAGGTTTATAAAGATACTTAGTCTCTCATTTTGAGATTGTTAGCATATACTGTTTTTTTGTATTACATATATATATATATATATATATATATATATATATATATATATATATATATATATATATATATATATAGAGAGAGAGAGAGAGAGAGAGAGAGAGAGAGAGAGAGATACACACAAAATTACTTTCTAACTGCATATTATCAGCACAGGCTCATGCAGGTTATGGTCATTGAGAAAGCTATGTTAGTGACAACGAAACGCATTTCACCATTTTTCACTGTTTGCCACTTCAGTGTGTACTATGGTAATGCTTTGCCATAGATGATGCTTTATTGCTTTTATATACCTGTACTGCTGTATTATTGGGGCTGAGTGAGGATGTTGCTGAACTTTGTTTGTTTCTTGAAGCGGTGGTGGATCGCTTTACTTCCTGCGCCAGCTTTGAGCTTACGGCATCGCTGTTGAATTACAGGAGGTATGTACAGCAGTGTGAAGAATGCTGCATTACGTAACAATGATCACACAACCCGAGAATCCTGGAGCGCTTCCCTGATGTTTGTCTGCAGGCTCATGCAGGCTCTGATATTCAAAGCATCGACAAACCGCAGAGAAACTGCCTTTCTGTCCTCGTCGGCCTCACAGTCTGACGATATTTTCTAAAAAAGGGGAGGACGCGTGAAGTGGCGATTTGTCTCCCATTGACGACATCGCCACTTGTCAGCACTTTCAGCAAGCATGCCCTACCAAAAGCCCTTTTCAGGGCAATCTTTTTTAGGAACAGCTTTTATTAGTTTAGGGATATTGATTTAGTAACTCATAGAGTCCTATTTATTATTGTGTGAGTGGACATGATCCGATATTGCGGATCATATCCGCCGCTCATATGCTGTCGGCATTTATCATTGCACCAGCATATACTGGTAAATGCCTTGTCAGCTGTGAGCATATAACAAGAGTTATTCTTATTATATGCTCACAGCTGACAAGGCATTTACCGGTATATGCTATCAAGTTTCTACTTGGACATTACTATAATTGACTACACAACGATTAATCACACAATATTTCAAAGAAGAAATACAACTTCAAATCAAATAACGGACTATTTTTTATTCTATAATTTTTTATTCTATAATTTTTTGACACTTTTTATCTTTCTTAAGAATAGACTTACATTTCTTAAAGCAACAAATTGCCTTTTTTAAGCATAATTTTTTAACCATAATTGACATTAATTTGATTCATACTCTTATATTATACATTTAAGCACATTTTAAGCATATTAGGATTTAAGACTGGCCAGTCACATAGGAATTTATAGGATTGTATAAATGTTCTAGAGGTTATAAAATATATATTAAGTTATCTCCAGAAGGGTGTTATATTTTTGAGTGATATTTCCAGAATATATAGTCTGGATTGGAGACATCATTATTATTACCACTTTCTATATGATTGATGTATATGCATAACATATCTTTTTAATTAGTAAAATAAAATTTTCATTATTTAGTTTGTTTTCTTTCATATTGACATTGCTATTAGTAAAAATAAACTATGTTAAGTTATTTCAACTATTGAACTTAGTGTTATCCACTTTTAGACTTTGTTTTTAAACATTATAGGCGCAACCATATTAACTGTTTTTTAAATTTGCTTTTATATTTGCCAAAAATGTTTTAAGGTTTAATTGGTACTATATGGTTGTTTAGTGGAGATACACTACACTAATTTCTATTTTTATAAACTCCCTTTTTATTTTCTATTATTTATTGTAAGAGCCTGAAGGCTCGCCAGAAACGTGGGACTTCAAGCTCCATGCAGAGTTTTTAATTTTTTTTAAAGGGGGCCTTAGTCTTAGTATAAGCATAACTGGTGGGTGGGGTTAGGTAGTTATATAGTGTAGGGGTAGTTTTGGGGTTGTGACGGTATAGGAGTTAATACATTAGGGGTAAAGACAATATAGATTTTAATAGGGTAGGAAATTTATTGTGGTGGGCTGTTGGCATTTTCGGAGATAAGAGGTTAGGAAGTTTATTGCAGTGGGCTCTTGGTAGTATAGGGGTTAATAGGTTAAGACGTTTATTGTAGTGGGCTATTGGCAGTTTATATGTTTATATGTATATTAAAACGCCCCTCTGCGATGCTGCCTTTAAAGAGCAATGTTGGCACTTTTGAATATTTCACCAGAATTCTCAACATCATATCATATTCATATCCCTTTTGTATATATCACTGACTCGCAGCACTTTTGATCATCGGGGCTGAAGTGTTTGTTTAAAGGGATATGAGACCCAATTTTTATCTTTCATGATGTAGATAGACCATACGATCCTAAACACTTTTCCATTTTACTCCTATTATCTAATTGTCTTTGTTCTCGTTGTAAATCATGAAATTTGGGTTTTATGTCCCTTTAACCCCTTAACCCAATAAAACGTATATATACATCATGCGGTACTTTGCCTATTGTACATTGTATATATATATGTCTAAGCTGCAGGAAGCTTGAGCAGTCTCGGCTGTAAAGTTACAGCAGAGAGCTGGAGTTCCTGAGCTCCAGGCATCTGACCTCACATGGAACCGGAGGGCAGATGCCAGATTGTTACAGACAGTGACACTGTGTGTGTCACCATCTGTAACAATCAATTGCTGGTGGCGGCGGGAGGTATGGGAGGGAGACCGGAAGACGGGTGGGTGGTTCAACAGCAGAAGGGGAGGGAGGCGGAGGGAGTGGGACGGCCTCAAACTGCAGAAAAAAATAAATAAAATGTGAGGGAGGGATGGGGAGCTTCCCTACAGAAAAAAGTGGGGTGGGGGGTCCCTAATTAACTATCGCCGGAGGGAGGAGGTGGGGGGACCACTACACTTCAGAAAATTAAAAAAAATTACAAGCTACCTGATTAACCTCTTTACTGCCAGGAATAATATAAGTGTGGCACGCAGCTTCAATTAGCAGCATTCAAATTACTAAAAATCAATGTCAAAGCCATATATGTCTGCTATGTCAGAACAAAAGGGGATCCCAGAGAAGCTTGTACAACCATTTGTGCCATGATTGCACAAGCGGTATGTAAATAATTTCAGTAAGAAACCCAAAGTTTGTAATAAAGTTACCTTTTTTGTTTTCTTGTATATAAACAAATTTGGCTGTGAAATTGTGGCATTCAATATACCAATAGGCCTAGATCAATACCATGAGGCCTAGTTATCAACGTGTCTACTTTACCTGCCTTCACCGGTTCAATACGCCCGCCTAAGCTCGCCTACCTTCGTCGCCGCGGACCTGCAAAATTTCGCCTAAGTTATCAAAAAAGCTGTCAAAAAGCCGCGCACCAAGTACGGGGCGATGAGCAGCGGACTGTGAGAGTTATCACTCATCCGATCTCGCTGCTCTTCGGCTTTTTGACAGCTTTATTGCTAGCCTGTCACTAAGCACCCACACTAACTACACTGTTCTACCCCCTGTACCGGCGCCCCCGGAGCCCCCCGCAACTAAATAAAGTTACTAACCCCTAAACCACCGCTCCTAGACCACGCCGCAACTCTTATAAATGTATTAACCCCTAAACCGCCGCTCCTGGTCCCCGCCGCAACTCTTATAAATGTATTAACCCCTAAACCGCCGCTCCCGGACACCGCCGCAACCTACATTATACCTAGTAACCCCTATCCTGCCCCCCCTATACCGTCGCCCTCTATAATAAAGTTATTAACCCCTATCCTGCTGATCCCGCACCTCGCCGCAACTAAATAAATAGTTTAATCCCTAAACCGCCGCTCCCGGACCCCGCTGCAACCTATATTAAACTTATTAACCCCTAATCTGCCCCCCCTACACCGTCGCCACCTATAATACATTTATTAACCCCTATCCTGCCCCCCACTACACCGCCGTCACTGTAATAAATTTATTAACCCCTAAACCTAAGTCTAACACTAACCCTAAAACCCCCCTACCTTAAATATTAATTAAATAAATCTAAATAATATTTCTATTATTAACTAAATTAATCCTATTTAAAACTAAATACTTACCTATAAAATAAACCCTAATTTAGCTACAATATAAATAATAATTATATTGTAGCTATCTTAGGATTTATTTTTATTTTACAGGCATCTTTCAATTTATTTTAACTAGGTACAATAGCTATTAAATAGTTATTAACTATTTAATAGCTACCTAGCTAAAATAAAGAGAAATTTACCTGTAAAATAAAAACTAACCTAAGTTACAATTACACCTAACACTACACTATACTTTAATAAATTATTCCTATTTAAAACTAAATACTTACCTGTAAAATAAACCTTAATAATTACATTGTAGCTATTTTAGGATTTATCTTTATTTTACAGGTAACTTTGTATTTATTTTAGCTAGTTAGAATAGTTATTAAATAGTTATTAACTATTTAATAACTACCTAGCTAAAAGAAATACAAAATTACCTGTAAAATAAATCCTAACCTAAGTTACAATTAAAACTAACACTACACTATCATTAAATTAATTAAATAAATTAACTACAAATAACTACAATTAAATACAATTACATAAACTAACTAAAGTACAAAAAATAAAAAAAGCTAAGTTACAAAAAATAAAAAAATAAGTTACAAACATTAAAAAAATATTACAACAATTTTAAGCTAATTACAATCTAAGCCCCCTAATAAAATAACAAAGCCCCCCAAAATAAAAAAATGCCCTACCCTATTCTAAATTAAAAATGTTCAAATCTCTTTTACCTTACCAGCCCTTAACAGGGCCTTTTGCGGGGCATGCCCCAAAGAAAACAGCTCTTTTGCCTGTAAAAGAAAAATACAACACCCCCCCAACATTAAAACCCACCACCCACATACCCCTAATCTAACCCAAACCCCCCTTAAATAAACCTAACACTACCCCCCTGAAGATCATCCTACCTTGAGTCGTGTTCAGCCAGCCGACCACCGATGGAACCGAAGAGGAGATCCGGAGCGGCAGAAGTCCTCATCCAAGGGGCGCTGAAGAAATCTTCCATCCGATGAAGTGATCCTCCAGGCGGCGCAGAAGAAGTCTTCCATCCGGGCGATGTCATCTTCCAATCGGCGCTGAAGGAGTCTTCCATCCGGGCGATGTCATCTTCCAAGCGGGGTCTTCAATCTTCTTTCTTCAGGATCCATCTTCATCCCGCCGACGCGAAACATCCTCCTTTCCCGACGGACTACCGACGAATGAAGGCTCCTTTAAGGGACGTCATCCAAGATGGCGTCCCTTCAATTCCGATTGGCTGATAGGATTCTATCAGCCAATCGGAATTAAAGTAGGAAAAATCTGATTGGCTGATTAACTAAGGCCTAGATTTGGAGTTTGGCGTTAGCCGTGAAAACCAGCGTTAGAGGCTCCTAACGCTGATTTTAGGCTACCTCCGGTATTTGGAGTCACTCAAAATAGGGTCTAACGCTCACTTTTCAGCCGCGACATTTCCATACCGCAGATCCCCTTACGTAAATTGCGTATCCTATCTTTTCAATGGGATCTTCCTAACTCCGGTATTTAAAGTCGTGTCTGAAGTGAGCGTTAGACATCTAACGACAAAACTCCAGCCGCAGGAAAAAAGTCAGTAGTTAAGAGCCTTTATGAACGCCGGTTCATAAAGCTCTTAACTACTGTACTCTAAAGTACACTAACACCCATAAACTACCTATGTACCCCTAAACCGAGGTCCCCCCACATCGCCACAACTCGATTATTTTTTTTAACCCCTAATCTGCCTATCGCCAACTACGTTATCCTTATGTACCCCTAATCTGCTGCCCCTAACACCGCCGACCCCTATATTATATTTATTAACCCCTAATCTGCCCCCCACAACGTCGCCGCCAGCTACCTACACTTATTAACCCCTAATCTGCCGACCGCAAAGCGCCGCCACCTACGTTATCCTTATGTACCCCTAATCTGTTGCCACTAACACCGCCGACCCCTATATTATATTTATTAACCCCTAATCTGCCCCCCTCAACGTCGCCTCCACCTGCCTACACTTATTAACCCCTAATCTGCCGACCGGACCGCACCGCTATTATTATAAAGTTATTAACCCCTAATCCGCCTCCCTAACCCTATAATAAATAGTATTAACCCCTAATCTGCCCTCCCTAACATCGCCGACACCTAACTTCAAACATTAACCCCTAATCTGCCGACTGGAGCTCACCGCTATTCTAATAAATGTATTAACCCCTAAAGCTAAGTCTAACCCTAACACTAACACCCCCCTAAATTAAATATAATTTAAATCTAACAAAATAAATTAACTCTTATTAAATAAATTATTCCTATTTAAAGCTAAATACTTACCTGTAAAATAAATCCTAATATAGCTACAATATAAATTATAATTATATTATAGCTATTTTAGGATTAATATTTACTTTACAGGTAACTTTGTATTTATTTTAACCAGGTACAATAGCTATTAAATAGTTAAGAACTATTTAATAGCTAAAATAGTTAAAATAATTACAAAATTACCTGTAAAATAAATCCTAACCTAAGTTACAATTAAACCTAACACTACACTATCAATAAATTAATTAAATAAACTACCTACAATTACTTACAATTAACCTAACACTACACTATCAATAAATACATTAAATACAATATCTACAAATAAATACAATGAAATAAACTATCTAAAGTACAAAAAATAAAAAAGAACTAAGTTACAAAAAATGAAAAAATATTTACAAACATAAGAAAAATATTACAACAATTTTAAACTAATTACACCTACTCTAAGCCCCCTAATAAAATAACAAAGCCCCCCAAAATAAAAAAATGCCCTACCCTATTCTAAATTACTAAAGTTCAAAGCTCTTTTACCTTACCAGCCCTGAACAGGGCCCTTTGCGGGGCATGCCCCAAGAAGTTCAGCTCTTTTGCCTGTAAAAAAAAAACATACAATACCCCCCCCCCCCAACATTACAACCCACCACCCACATACCCCTAATCTAACCCAAACCCCCCTTAAATAAACCTAACACTAAGCCCCTGAAGATCTTCCTACCTTGTCTTCACCATACCAGGTTCACCGATCGATCCAGAAGAGCTCCTCCGATGTCCTGATCCAAGCCCAAGCGGGGGGCTGAAGAGGTCCATGATCCGGCTGAAGTCATCATCCAAGCGGGAGCTGAAGAGGTCCATGATCCGGCTGAAGTCTTCATCCAAGCGGGGCAGAAGAGGTCTTCCATCGGATCAGCCAATCGGATTGAACTTGATTCTGATTGGCTGATTCCATCAGCCAATCAGAATATTCCTACCTTAATTCCGATTGGCTGATAGAATCCTATCAGCCAATCGGAAATCGAGGGACGCCATCTTGGATGACGTCATTTAAAGGAACCGTCATTCGTCGTTCAGTCGTCGGCCAGGATGGATGTTCCGCGTCGGAGGTCTTCAGGATCCTGCCGCTCCGCTCCGGATGGATGACCATAGAAGATCCCGCTTGGATGAAGACTTCAATCGGATGGAAGACCTCTTCTGCCCCGCTTGGATGAAGACTTCAGCCGGATCATGGACTTCTTCAGCTCCCGCTTGGATGATGACTTCAGCCGGATCATGGACCTCTTCAGCCCCCCGCTTGGGCTTGGATCAGGACATCGGAGGAGCTCTTCTGGATCGATCGGTGAACCTGGTATGGTGAAGACAAGGTAGGAAGATCTTCAGGGGCTTAGTGTTAGGTTTATTTAAGGGGGGTTTGGGTTAGATTAGGGGTATGTGGGTGGTGGGTTGTAATGTTGGGGGGGTATTGTATGTTTTTTTTTACAGGCAAAAGAGCTGAACTTCTTGGGGCATGCCCCGCAAAGGGCCCTGTTCAGGGCTGGTAAGGTAAAAGAGCTTTGAACTTTAGTAATTTAGAATAGGGTAGGGCATTTTTTATTTTGGGGGTCTTTGTTATTTTATTAGGGGGCTTAGAGTAGGTGTAATTAGTTTAAAATTGTTGTAATATTTTTCTTATGTTTGTAAATATTTTTTTATTTTTTGTAACTTAGTTCTTTTTTATTTTTTGTACTTTAGTTAGTTTATTTCATTGTAGTTATTTGTAGGAATTGTATTTAATTTATTTATTGATAGTGTAGTGTTAGGTTTAATTGTAGGTAATTGTAGGTATTTTATTTAATTAATTTAATAATAGTATAGTGTTAGGTTTAATTGTAACTTAGGTTAGGATTTATTTTACAGGTAATTTTGTAATTATTTTAACTAGGTAACTATTAAATAGTTCTTAACTATTTAATAGCTATTGTACCTGGTTAAAATAATTACAAAGTTGCCTGTAAAATAAATATTAATCCTAAAATAGCTACAATGTAATTATAATTTATATTGTAGCTATATTAGGATTTATTTTACAGGTAAGTATTTAGCTTTAAATAGGAATACTTTATTTAATAAGAGTTAATTAATTTCGTTAGATTAAAATTATATTTAATTTAGGGGGGTGTTAGTGTTAGGGTTAGACTTAGCTTTAGGGGTTAATACATTTATTAGAATAGCGGTGAGCTCCGGTCGGCATATTAGGGGTTAATAATTGAAGTTAGGTGTCGGCGATGTTAGGGAGGGCAGATTAGGGGTTAATACTATTTATTATAGGGTTAGTGAGGCGGATTAGGGGTTAATAACTTTATTATAGTAGCGCTCAGGTCCGCTCGGCAGATTAGGGGTTAATAAGTGTAGGCAGGTGGAGGCGACGTTGTGGGGGTCAGATTAGGGGTTAATAAATATAATATAGGGGTCGGCGGTGTTAGGGGGAGCAGATTAGGGGTACATAGGGATAATGTAAGTAGCGGCGGTTTACGGAGCGACAGATTAGGGGTTAAAAATAATATACAGGGGTCAGCGATAGCGGGGGCGGCAGAATAGGGGTTAATAAGTGTAAGGTTAGGGGTGTTTAGACTCGGGGTACATGTTAGGGTGTTAGGTGCAGACGTAGGAAGTGTTTCCCCATAGCAAACAATGGGGCTGCGTTAGGAGCTGAACGCGGCTTTTTTGCAGGTGTTAGGTTTTTTTTTCAGCTCAAACAGCCCCATTGTTTTCTATGGGAGAATCGTGCACGAGCACGTTTTTGAGGCTGGCCGCTTGCGTAAGCAACTCTGGTATCGAGAGTTGAAGCTGCGTTAAAAATGCTCTACGCTCCTTTTTTGGAGCCTAACGCAGCCTTTATGTGGACTCTCAATACCAGAGTTATTTTTATGGTGCGGCCAGAAAAAAGCCGGCGTTAGCTACGCGGGTCCTTACCGACAAAACTCCAAATCTAGGCCTTAGTTAATAAGAGAAATATTATTTAGATTTATTTAATTAATATTTAAGTTAGGGGGGTTTTAGGGTTAGTGTTAGACTTAGGTTTAGGGGTTAATAATTTTATCACAGTGGCGGCGGTGTGGGGGGGGGCAGATTAGGGGTTAATAAGTTTAATATAGGTTGCGGCGGGGTCCTGGAGCGGCGGTTTAGGGGTTAAACTATTTATTTAGTTGTGGCGAAGTGCGGGATCAGCAGGATAGGGGTTAATAACGTTATTATAGAGGGCGGCGGTATAGGGGGGGCAGGATAGGGATTAATAGGTATCATGTAGGTGGCGGCGGGGTCTGGGAGCGGCGGTTTAGGGGTTAATACATATATTATAGTTGGGGCGGGGTCAGGGAGCGGCGGTTTAGGGGTTAATATGTATAGAGTAGCTTGCGGTAGGCTCCGGGAGCGGCGGTTTAGGGGGTAATACATTTATTTAGTTGCGGCGGTGTAGGGGGGACAAATTAGGGGTGTTTAGACTCGGGGTACATGTTAGGGTGTTAGGTGCAGACATCTCCCATAGAAATCAATGGGATGTCTGGCAGCTGCGAACTTGTACTTTCGCTATGGTCAGACTCCCATTGATTCCTATGGGATCCGCCGCCTCCAGGCCGGCGGATTGAAAACCAGGTACGCTGGGCCGGAAAAGTGCCGAGCGTACCTGCTAGTTTTTTGATAACTAGCAAAAGTAGTCAGATTGTGCCGCACTTGTGTGCGGAACATCTGGAGTGACGTAAGAATCGATCTGTGTCGGACTGAGTCCGGCGGATCGAAGCTTACGTCACAAAATTCTACTTTTGCCGGTCTCTAGCCTTTGATAACTAAGGCGAATCAGCCTCGCCACAAATATGCTGTGGAATTCCAGCGTATTTGAGGTTGACGGCTTGATAACTACCCCCCCCTTGAGTTGTCTACTAAATTTTTTTTTTTTTTTTAAATTGTTTGGACAAAGTAAATAAAAAAAAAAATTCTGTTTAAATGGAGTGATAGCAAAAAAGTTCTTCTCTGAAAGACCCGGTAGTGTAGGGGTTAATGTAGTGTGACGTAGGATAGGGTTACATAGAGCTAGATGCTTATCTGATATAATTTTCTCCTCACAGGTTAACAGCACCGACTTGACAAGTGTTTCTTTATATCTAATGCATTATCAGACCATGTCTATAGATTGTCAGACTTGTAGCAGAAATAATTTCTAAATATTTTTCTCCTTTCTTATAGATTGTTTAAATGGCGGATCTAATAATGGGAGCCACTGCGTATGCACACATGATTATACTGGTGAACGGTGTGAGGCACGTATATTGCATTGCGTCAATGGAGTTTTCAACGGCACCGCTTGTATATGCAACAGCAGCAGCCTTTTTTATGGTCCCCTCTGTCAGTATGCAGTAAATACTATAATTGTTAGTAAGTAAATTCTATAAGTTAAATAGACAACTGCCTAGGGGCATTTTACTTAAAGTGGAAGGGTCTGTCTTTTTAGTTTAATGATTTTCAATGGCAAGTCACTAATTTGTATTTTAGATTTGGGGAGATAAAAAAATGGGGCTAGATCCTATGCAAGACCCATTAATTTTCCTTTCCTCACAAAGACTCACTTAGCCACACCCCAAAAATACTTTGATCTTGAGCACATTACTACCAGATGCCGCTACTGACCACAGGCCACACCTCTTAGTTGTTATGACTCCCTTCACTGATCTTTCTTACTCAGCTACCAGCTTTCAGGGGCCAGATACCAAATAGTTAAAGGGACATAAAAAAGTTGGGATAGATACAACATATAATAATATGTAATTTAATTACTTTACCTGCCAATTTATACTGCAGTGCCTCGCAATTAACCTTTTCTTTTAAGTTTATGAATTATACAGCTCTAACTCCCCCCCACACATTTCCTTCTATGGCTGTATCTATATCCACCTTTGCTTTGGTAGAATGCAAGACTTTAACAGTCATTATCTGCTGGAGCATGCCTAGAAGCAAATAAACAGCTGTGAACTTAATAGAAATATGATGCCTGTGTTTTTGATGCTAAACACTGATAAGGGGGGTGGATCAGACTACTAATGTAACTAATTTTGCTTATTTTTGAAAAATATTTTAAAATACTTGCTTGCAATTTTTAAACAATTTTTGTATGCAAACTATTTTTTACTTAATTAGCCCTTTTAGGATATTCACAGATCTCAACACGTTTGATGGCACTTTAAAGGGACATAAAACACAAATGTATTCTTTCATGATTCAAATTTACTTTTATTATCAAATAACCTTCATTATCTCAGTATCATCAGTTGAAGGAATAGCAATGCATTACTGGGAACTAAATGAGCACGGCACGTGAGCCATTGAAAAACAGAATTTATGCTTACCTGATAAATTACTTTCTCCAACGGTGTGTCCGGTCCACGGCGTCATCCTTACTTGTGGGATATTCTCCTCCCCAACAGGAAATGGCAAAGAGCCCAGCAAAGCTGGCCATATAGTCCCTCCTAGGCTCCGCCTACCCCAGTCATTCGACCGACGGACAGGAGGAAATATATATAGGAGAAACCATATGGTACCGTGGTGACTGTAGTTAGAGAAAATAATTCATCAGACCTGATTAAAAAACCAGGGCGGGCCGTGGACCGGACACACCGTTGGAGAAAGTAATTTATCAGGTAAGCATAAATTCTGTTTTCTCCAACATAGGTGTGTCCGGTCCACGGCGTCATCCTTACTTGTGGGAACCAATACCAAAGCTTTAGGACATGGATGAAGGGAGGGAGCAAATCAGGTCACCTAAACGGAAGGCACCACGGCTTGCAAAACCTTTCTCCCAAAAATAGCCTCCGAAGAAGCAAAAGTATCAAATTTGTAAAATTTGGCAAAAGTGTGCAGTGAAGACCAAGTCGCTGCCTTACATATCTGGTCAACAGAAGCCTCGTTCTTGAAGGCCCATGTGGAAGCCACAGCCCTAGTGGAGTGAGCTGTGATACTTTCAGGAGGCTGCCGTCCGGCAGTCTCATAAGCCAATCTGATAATTCTTTTAAGCCAAAAAGAAAGAGAGGTAGAAGTTGCTTTTTGACCTCTCCTTTTACTAGAATAAACAACAAACAAAGAAGATGTTTGTCTGAAATCTTTAGTAGCCTCTAAATAGAATTTTAGAGCACGGACTACGTCCAAATTGTGTAACAAACGTTCCTTCTTTGAAACTGGATTCGGACACAAAGAAGGTACAACTATCTCCTGGTTAATATTTTTGTTGGAAACAACCTTCGCAAAAAAACCAGGCTTAGTACGCAAAACCACCTTATCTGCATGGAAAACCAGATAGGGCGGAGAACACTGCAGAGCAGATAACTCAGAAACTCTTCTAGCGGAAGAAATTGCAACCAAAAACAAAACTTTCCAAGATAATAACTTAATATCTACGGAATGTAAGGGTTCAAACGGAACCCCTTGAAGAACTGAAAGAACTAGATTAAGACTCCAGGGAGGAGTCAAAGGTCTGTAAACAGGCTTGATTCTAACCAGAGCCTGAACAAACGCTTGAACGTCTGGCACAGCTGCCAGCCTTTTGTGAAGTAAAACAGATAAAGCAGAGATCTGTCCCTTCAGAGAACTTGCAGATAATCCTTTCTCCAAACCTTCTTGTAGAAAGGAAAGAATCTTAGGAATTTTTATCTTGTTCCATGGGAATCCTTTAGATTCACACCAACAGATATATTTTTTCCATATTTTATGGTAAATTTTTCTAGTTACAGGCTTTCTAGCCTGAATAAGAGTATCTATTACAGAATCTGAAAACCCACGCTTTGATAAAATCAAGCGTTCAATCTCCAAGCAGTCAGTTGGAGGGAAACCAGATTCGGATGTTCGAATGGACCTTGAACAAGAAGGTCCTGTCTCAAAGGTAGCTTCCATGGTGGAGCCGATGACATATTCACCAGGTCTGCATACCAAGTCCTGCGTGGCCACGCAGGAACTATCAAGATCACCGAAGCCCTCTCCTGATTGATCCTGGCTACCAGCCTGGGAATGAGAGGAAACGGTGGGAATACATAAGGTAGGTTGAAGATCCAAGGTGCTACTATTGTATCCACTAGAGTCGCCTTGGGATCCCTGGATTTGGACCCGTAACAAGGGACCTTGAAGTTCTGACGAGAGGCCATCAGATCCATGTCTGGAATGCCCCATAATTGAGTTATTTGGGCAAAGATTTCCGGATGGAGTTCCCACTCCCCCGGATGTTCCTCCATCGCCAGGGAACTCCTTGTTCCCCCCTGATGGTTGATATATGCAACAGTCGTCATGTTGTCTGATTGAAACCTTATGAATTTGGCCTTTGCTAGTTGAGGCCAAGCTTTGAGAGCATTGAATATCGCTCTCAGTTCCAGAATGTTTATCGGGAGAAGAGATTCTTCCCGAGACCATAGACCCCGAGCTTTCAGGGGTTCCCAGACCGCGCCCCAGCCCACCAGACTGGCGTCGGTCGTGACAATGACCCACTCTGGTCTGCGGAAGCTCATTCCCTGTGACAGGTTGTCCAGGGTCAGCCACCAACGGAGTGAATCTCTGGTCCTTTGATCTACTTGGATCGTCGGAGACAAGTCTGTATAATCCCCATTCCACTGTCTGAGCATGCACAGTTGTAATGGTCTTAGATGAATTCGTGCAAAAGGAACTATGTCCATTGCCTCAACCATCAAACCTATTACTTCCATGCACTGCGCTATGGAAGGAAGAAGAACAGAATGAAGTACTTGACAAGAGCTTAGAAGTTTTGATTTTCTGGCCTCTGTCAGAAAAATCTTCATTTCTAAGGAATCTATTATTGTTCCCAAGAAGGGAACTCTTGTTGACGGGGACAGAGAACTTTTTTCTATGTTCACTTTCCACCCGTGAGATCTGAGAAAGGCTAGGACAATGTCCGTATGAGCCCTTGCTTTTGACAGAGACGACGCTTGAATCAGGATGTCGTCCAAGTAAGGTACTACTGCAATGCCCCTTGGTCTTAGCAACGCTAGAAGGGACCCTAGTACCTTTGTGAAAATCCTTGGAGCAGTGGCTAATCCGAATGGAAGTGCCACAAACTGGTAATGCTTGTCCAGAAAGGCGAACCTTAGGAACCGATGATGTTCCTTGTGGATAGGAATATGTAGGTACGCATCCTTTAAATCCACCGTGGTCATGAATTGACCTTCCTGGATGGTAGGAAGGATCGTTCGAATGGTTTCCATTTTGAACGATGAAACCCTTAGAAATTTGTTTAGAATCTTGAGATCTAAAATTGGTCTGAATGTTCCCTCTTTTTTGGGAACTATGAACAGGTTGGAGTAAAACCCCATCCCTTGTTCTCCTAATGGAACAGGATGAATCACTCCCATTCTTAACAGGTCTTCTACACAATGTAAGAATGCCTGTCTTTTTATTTGGTTCGAAGATAATTGAGACCTGTGGAACCTTCCCCTTGGGGGTAGTTCCCTGAATTCCAGGAGATAACCTTGAGAAACTATTTCTAGCGCCCAAGGATCCTGAACATCTCTTGCCCAAGCCTGAGCAAAGAGAGAAAGTCTGCCCCCCACCAGATCCGGTCCCGGATCGGGGGCCAACACTTCATGCTGTTTTGGTAGCAGTGGCAGGTTTCTTGGCCTGCTTACCCTTGTTCCAGCCTTGCATCGGTCTCCAGGCTGGCTTGGTTTGAGAAGTATTACCCTCTTGCTTAGAGGGTGTAGAATTTGAGGCTGGTCCGTTTCTGCGAAAGGGACAAAAATTTGGCTTATTTTTAGCCTTAAAAGACCTATCCTGAGGAAGGGCGTGGCCCTTTCCCCCAGTGATGTCTGAAATAATCTCTTTCAAGTCAGGGCCAAACAGTGTTTTACCCTTGAAAGGGATGTTAAGCAATTTGGTCTTGGAGGACACATCCGCTGACCAAGACTTTAGCCAAAGCGCTCTGCGCGCCACGATAGCAAACCCTGAATTCTTCGCCGCTAATCTAGCTAATTGCAAAGCGGCATCTAAAATAAAAGAGTTAGCCAATTTAAGTGCTTGAACTCTGTCCATAACCTCCTCATACGAAGATTCTTTATTGAGCGACTTTACTAGTTCTTCGAACCAGAAACACGCAGCTGTAGTGACAGGAACAATGCATGAAATTGGTTGTAGAAGGTAACCTTGCTGAACAAACATCTTTTTAAGCAAACCCTCTAATTTTTTATCCATAGGATCTTTGAAAGCACAACTATCTTCTATAGGAATAGTAGTGCGTTTTTTTAGAGTAGAAACCGCCCCCTCGACCTTGGGGACTGTCTGCCATAAGTCCTTTCTGGGGTCGACTATAGGAAATAATTTCTTAAATATAGGGGGAGGAACAAAAGGTATGCCGGGCCTTTCCCACTCCTTATTTACTATGTCCGCCACCCGCTTGGGTATAGGAAAAGCATCGGGGGGCACCGGAACCTCTAGGAACTTGTCCATCTTACATAATTTCTCTGGAATGACCAAATTGTCACAATCATCCAGAGTAGATAATACCTCCTTAAGCAGTGCGCGGAGATGTTCTAATTTAAATTTAAATGTTACAACATCAGGTTCAGCTTGTTGAGAAATTTTCCCTGAATCTGAAATTTCTCCCTCAGACAAAACCTCCCTCCTGGCCCCTTCAGATTGGTGTGAGGGTATGACAGAACAATTATCATCAGCGTCCTCTTGCTCTTCAGTGTTTAAAACAGAGCAATCGCGCTTTCTCTGATAAGTAGGCATTTTGGATAAAATGTTTGCAATAGAATTATCCATTACAGCCGTTAATTGTTGCATGGTAATAAGTATTGGCGCACTAGATGTACTAGGGGCCTCTTGTGTGGGCAAAACTGGTGTAGACACAGAAGGGGATGATGCAGTACCATGCTTACTCCCCTCATTTGAGGAATCATCTTGGGCAATATCATTATCTATGGCATTATTGTCCCTACTTTGTTTGGACACTATGTCACAATTATCACATATATTTAAATGGGGAGAAACCTTGGCTTTCATACATATAGAACATCGTTTATCTGATGGTTCAGACATGTTAAACAGGCTTAAACTTGTCAACAAAGCACAAAAAACGTTTTACAATAAAACCGTTACTGTCACTTTAAATTTTAAACTGAACACACTTTATTACTGAATATGTGAAAAAGTATGAAGGAATTGTTCAAAATTCACCAAAATTTCACCACAGTGTCTTAAAGCCTTAAAAGTATTGCACACCAAATTTGAAAGCTTTAACCCTTAAAATAACGGAACCGGAGCCGTTTTTACATTTAACCCCTATACAGTCCCAGGTATCTGCTTTGCTGAGACCCAACCAAGCCCAGAGGGGAATACGATACCAAATGACGCCTTCAATAAGCTTTTTCAGTGGTTCTTAGCTCCTCACACATGCATCTGCATGCCTTGCTTTCCAAAAACAACTGCGCATTAGTGGCGCGAAAATGAGGCTCTGCCTATGACTAGAAAAGGCCCCCAGTGAAAAAGGTGTCCAATACAGTGCCTGCCGTTTTTTTAAAACAATCCCCAAGATTATAATAACTATTAATAGTTATAATCTGCCAAATATGCTTAGTAAAGTAATCGTTTTAGCCCAGAAAAATGTCTACCAGTTTTTTAAGCCCTTATGAAGCCCTTTATTCTTTTACTTAAACTAAGAAAATGGCTTACCGGTCCCCATAGGGAAAATGACAGCCTTCCAGCATTACAAAGTCTTGTTAGAAATGTGGCCAGTCATACCTCAAGCAGAAAAGTCTGCAAACTGTTTCCCCCAACTGAAGTTACTTCATCTCAACAGTCCTGTGTGGAAACAGCAATCGATTTTAGTAACGTTTGCTAAAATCATCTTCCTCTTACAAACAGAAATCTTCATCTCTTTTCTGTTTCAGAGTAAATAGTACATACCAGCACTATTTTAAAATAACAAACACTTGATTGAAGGATAAAAACTACATTTAAACACCAAAAAACTCTTAGCCATCTCCGTGGAGATGTTGCCTGTGCAACGGCAAAGAGAATGACTGGGGTAGGCGGAGCCTAGGAGGGACTATATGGCCAGCTTTGCTGGGCTCTTTGCCATTTCCTGTTGGGGAGGAGAATATCCCACAAGTAAGGATGACGCCGTGGACCGGACACACCTATGTTGGAGAAAGAGACCTTTAAGTGCAGTCACCATTTTCTAATCTATCTAAATCATGAAAAAAAGATTTTGAGCTTTAATAAGATGAAATTATTATAGAACTGTTATAAAAAATATAGTGATCAAAAGCACACTACTGTAGCACTTCTTTTGCAAAATGTATCATGATTGCAGGTGGGTCCATAGCAGTGTTCCCTCTAAAGCCACATTTTGTGACCGTCCCAGCAGTGAAAAAGCTAATAAGGGAATTATACTTTGCTGTCTGCATTGTGTAGTGGTTTTGAAACTACATTTCCCATGATGCTCAGCCAGCTTACACATGCTCAGTAGTAGCTGGTACCTCAGAATGTATAAAAAAAAAACTGCTACATTTGATAGTGGAAATAAATTGCAAGTCTCTTCAAACAGTATGCTCTATATGAATCATGAAAGTTACATTTTTACTTTAGTGCCCCTTAAAATAACACAAAGGTGATGTTATTAAAGCAATAAACATAGTCAGCTGCAGTGCAGCAATGAACTACTGGATTTCATATTCTTTGTCTTCTTTGCTGTGGCTAGTTAGAGACTGATGCATAGTTGCCAACATTTGAAAACATTTTCCAGGGACACTTTGCAGCTATCAATTACCTGCATGAAAATTTTTACCACACCCCCTGCCCTAAAGTTCTGCCCACTTTGCCAAACCCACATAATTAGCATAATTTAGCTCTGCCTTTTTATTATGGTGCAGATTATCTACAGTGTATACACACATACATATACATACACATTTATACAAACACACAGAAATTAGTAACCTATTTGGTACCAAAAAACTATTACCTTTTAATAGGAAAACAAAAGGTAATTATTGACACTTGACAGATGTTAACACTTTCAGTGCCAGGAATTACAGCCCATATTTTTTCGTTGTCAACCCATTCAATAATAGGACCCAGGATAAACAATAACCCCTCAAATGCTATAAGACAGTTAGCTGAAAACTTTAGCTAAACTAAAGAAAGTAAGAAAATATAAACAACTGAATTAAGTTCATCGTCCACATTTGTGAAACTTTATATGTATTATCTTTTTATCTAGATATCCAACTATTACTTTGGAAGCATCTTTTTTTTGCTTTTTTATAATGTTAAGCATACTCTCAATATATACAGTATATATATATATATATATATATATATATATATATATAAACATATCTCAAATACATTGAAAAGTCGTATATATTGAAGCGTGCCAAATAGGTCAGAACATGTATAGGTATGGTTACCAAGGTTACTTTTCATTCCTAAAATTGGAAAACCAAACCACAGGCAAGAACCTGCATTATCAGCATGAGATGATTTCTGCCTAGGACTCTCTAGGGGGACCATGTCTGGGCAGCCAAGAATACAGGTTACTAGCTTCTAGATATCCAGCTCCTGATTAAAGGGCCATCTTCACTGCTGTGTACAACGAGGGAAAGCCACAATATTATACTAGTTATCATAGTACTCATTTTAAAGGGACATGAAACTCCAATTTTTTCTTTCATTAATTAGAAAGAGTGTGCAATTTTAAACAACATTCTAATTTACTTCTATTGTCTAATTTGTTTCATTCTCTTGATATTCTTTGCTGAAAAGCATAGCTAGATAGGCTCAGTAGCTGCTGATTGGTGCGTGCACATAGATGCCTCGTGTGATTGGCTCACCCATATGTATTGCTATTTCTTCAACAAAGCATATCTAAAAAATAAAACAAATTAGATAATAGAAGTAAATTTGAATGTTGTTTAAAATTGTATTCTCTAACTGAATCATGAAAGGAAAAATTTGGGTTTAGTGGCCCTTTAATACAGAAAATACATTATTATAAAACCTCATCTTTTCAAAATACATTAAGAATGTGTGTTACAATTTTAAGAGGTAGCAATGTCACAAACTAAAAATTGTACCTGCCAAAGATTACCAGTCCAAGAAAGCAACTCCAAGAGAGAGAAGCAGAATTCTGTGCAATCTTATTTTTCCTCTCTTTCTATCATTATGACATAAAGAAATCTGTACATCTGGGTCACTGAAGCAAAAAAAAAAACTGGAAAAAAAAAGTTGCTAGCAGACTTGTTACTGAGAATAAATAAATGCCCCATAACCTTACATATCCCACATATCACTCACCACTGACCCAGCTACCTGACTTGAGACAAGCTTGCTTTTGCCAAGGAGTGGGGAGCCCTCTATTGCGGCACACAATGTCAGTTTTAGAAATAAATAGCAGCAGCTAATGTCCTGTACCCTGGATGGACCACCCGCATCTCGCCTTTGGTGCTCCGCTGTCGCAGACTGGCAGTTGGCAATGATCTGGCTCAGGCTGCCGCTGCAGAGTAACTCGGTGTGTTCTAGACTCCTGTCGCCGCGTGTGTGAAGGCTGGGGCTCCAGTATGAGCGGGCAAGCGGGGTCACATGACGGTGACATTGCGTGCTGACGTCACTGCCTGTCCTGACCACACCGAGGATCGCAAGATTCAAAGGAGGAGACTGAGTCAGTGTCAGATCGTTACTGCAGCCTGCTACTGCTACTTGCTGGGACAGTCCGGGACATTTAAATGGCCGGGACTGCGTCCCAAATTCCGGAACTGTCCCGGCAAAAACGGGACAGTTGGCAACGATGCTGATGCAAAATGAGCTTGTGCTCTGAGCTAACCAATAACTGTGTAGAATGTTGTAGGTTCAGGTAAATGTCTCTATACTTAAAGGGATACTGAACCCAAATGTTTTCTTTCATGATTCAGATAGAGCATGCAATTTTAAGCAACTTTCTCATTTACTCCTATTATCAATTTTTCTTTGTTCTCTTGGTATCTTTACTTGACAAAGCAGGAATGTAAGCTTACGAGCTGGGCCATTTGTGGTTCAGAACCCTGGATAGTGCTTGCTGATTGGTGGCTACAAGCTGTACCCAGGTGCTGAACCAAAGAATGGCTGGCTCGTAAGCTTACATTCATGCTTTTTCAAATAAAGATACCAAGAGAACAAAGAAAAATTGATAACAGGAGTAAATTAGAAAGTTGCTTAAAATTGCTGCTATATCTGAATCATTAAAGAAAAAAATGGTCTCAGTATCCATTTAAAGGGCCACTGTGCTGGATTTTGTTCACTAATGTGATCCCAATGCCTTATTCCAGCATTACTGTAAACTGCATGTAATAGACACTACTATAAAGGATAATATGCACAGATACTGATATAAAAATCCAGTATAAAAACGTTTAAAAACAGAATTTATGCTTACCTGATAAATTACTTTCTCCAGCGGTATGTCCGGTCCACGGCGTCATCCTTACTTGTGGGATATTCTCCTCCCCAACAGGAAATGGCAAAGAGCCCAGCAAAGCTGGTCACATGATCCCTCCTAGGCTCCGCCTACCCCAGTCATTCGACCGACGTACAGGAGAAATATGCATAGGAGAAATCATATGATACCGTGGTGACTGTAGTTAGAGAAAATAATTCATCAGACCTGATTAAAAAACCAGGGCGGGCCGTGGACCGGACACACCGTTGGAGAAAGTAATTTATCAGGTAAGCATAAATTCTGTTTTCTCCAACATAGGTGTGTCCGGTCCACGGCGTCATCCTTACTTGTGGGAACCAATACCAAAGCTTTAGGACACGGATGAAGGGAGGGAGCAAATCAGGTCACCTAAATGGAAGGCACCACGGCTTGCAAAACCTTTCTCCCAAAAATAGCCTCCGAAGAAGCAAAAGTATCAAATTTGTAAAATTTGGCAAAAGTGTGCAGTGAAGACCAAGTCGCTGCCTTACATATCTGGTCAACAGAAGCCTCGTTCTTGAAGGCCCATGTGGAAGCCACGGCCCTAGTGGAGTGAGCTGTGATTCTTTCAGGAGGCTGCCGTCCGGCAGTCTCATAAGCCAATCGGATAATGCTTTTAAGCCAAAAAGAAAGAGAGGTAGAAGTTGCTTTTTGACCTCTCCTTTTACCAGAATAAACAACAAACAAAGAAGATGTTTGTCTGAAATCCTTAGTAGCCTCTAAATAGAATTTTAGAGCACGGACTATGTCCAAATTGTGTAACAAACGTTCCTTCTTTGAAACTGGATTCGGACACAAAGAAGGTACAACTATCTCCTGGTTAATATTTTTGTTGGAAACAACCTTCGGAAGAAAACCAGGCTTAGTACGCAAAACCACCTTATCTGCATGGAACACCAGATAGGGCGGGGAACACTGCAAAGCAGATAACTCAGAAACTCTTCTAGCAGAAGAAATTGCAACCAAAAACAAAACTTTCCAAGATAATAACTTAATATCTACGGAATGTAAGGGTTCAAACGGAACCCCTTGAAGAACTGAAAGAACTAGATTTAGACTCCAGGGAGGAGTCAAAGGTCTGTAAACAGGCTTGATTCTAACCAGAGCCTGAACAAAAGCTTGAACGTCTGGCACAGCTGCCAACTTTTTGTGAAGTAAAACAGATAAAGCAGAGATCTGTCCCTTCAGAGAACTTGCAGATAATCCTTTCTCCAAACCTTCTTGTAGAAAGGATAGAATCTTAGGAATTTTTATCTTGTTCCATGGGAATCCTTTAGATTCACACCAACAGATATATTTTTTCCATATTTTATGGTAAATTTTTCTAGTTACAGGCTTTCTAGCCTGAATAAGAGTATCTATTACAGAATCTGAAAACCCACGCTTTCATAAAATCAAGCGTTCAATCTCCAAGCAGTCAGTTGGAGGGAAAACAGAATTTATGTTTACCTGATAAATTACTTTCTCCAACGGTGTGTCCGGTCCACGGCGTCATCCTTACTTGTGGGATATTCTCCTCCCCAACAGGAAATGGCAAAGAGCCCAGCAAAGCTGGTCACATGATCCCTCCTAGGCTCCGCCTTCCCCAGTCATTCGACCGACGTAAAGGAGGAATATTTGCATAGGAGAAACCATATGATACCGTGGTGACTGTAGTTAAAGAAAATAAATTATCAGACCTGATTAAAAAACCAGGGCGGGCCGTGGACCGGACACACCGTTGGAGAAAGTAATTTATCAGGTAAACATAAATTCTGTTTTCTCCAACATAGGTGTGTCCGGTCCACGGCGTCATCCTTACTTGTGGGAACCAATACCAAAGCTTTAGGACACGGATGAAGGGAGGGAGCAAATCAGGTCACCTAGATGGAAGGCACCACGGCTTGCAAAACCTTTCTCCCAAAAATAGCCTCAGAAGAAGCAAAAGTATCAAATTTGTAAAATTTAGTAAAAGTGTGCAGTGAAGACCAAGTCGCTGCCTTACATATCTGATCAACAGAAGCCTCGTTCTTGAAGGCCCATGTGGAAGCCACAGCCCTAGTGGAATGAGCTGTGATTCTTTCAGGAGGCTGCCGTCCGGCAGTCTCGTAAGCCAATCTGATGATGCTTTTAAGCCAAAAAGAGAGAGAGGTAGAAGTTGCTTTTTGACCTCTCCTTTTACCAGAATAAACAACAAACAAGGAAGATGTTTGTCTAAAATCCTTTGTAGCATCTAAATAGAATTTTAGAGCACGAACAACATCCAAATTGTGCAACAAACGTTCCTTCTTTGAAACTGGATTCGGACACAAAGAAGGCACGACTATCTCCTGGTTAATGTTTTTGTTAGAAACAACTTTCGGAAGAAAACCAGGTTTAGTACGTAAAACCACCTTATCTGCATGGAACACCAGATAAGGAGGAGAACACTGCAGAGCAGATAATTCTGAAACTCTTCTAGCAGAAGAAATTGCAACCAAAAACAAAACTTTCCAAGATAATAACTTAATATCAACGGAATGTAAGGGTTCAAACGGAACCCCCTGAAGAACTGAAAGAACTAAATTGAGACTCCAAGGAGGAGTCAAAGGTTTGTAAACAGGCTTGATTCTAACCAGAGCCTGAACAAAAGCTTGAACATCTGGCACAGCTGCCAGTTTTTTGTGAAGTAACACAGACAAGGCAGAAATCTGTCCCTTCAAGGAACTAGCAGATAATCCTTTCTCCAAACCTTCTTGAAGGAAGGATAGAATCTTAGGAATTTTTACCTTGTCCCAAGGGAATCCTGTAGATTCATACCAACAGATATATTTTTTCCATATTTTGTGGTAAATTTTTCTAGTTACAGGCTTTCTGGCCTGAACAAGAGTATCAATGACAGAATCTGAGAACCCTCGCTTTGATAAGATCAAGCGTTCAATCTCCAAGCAGTCAGTTGGAGTGAGACCAGATTCGGATGTTCGAACGGACCTTGAACAAGAAGGTCTCGTCTCAAAGGTAGCTTCCATGGTGGAGCCGATGACATATTCACCAGGTCTGCATACCAAGTCCTGCGTGGCCACGCAGGAGCTATCAAGATCACCGATGCTCTCTCCTGATTGATCCTGGCTACCAGCCTGGGGATGAGAGGAAACGGCGGGAATACATAAGCTAGTTTGAAGGTCCAAGGTGCTACTAGTGCATCTACTAGAGTCGCCTTGGGATCCCTGGATCTGGACCCGTAGCAAGGAACCTTGAAGTTCTGACGAGAGGCCATCAGATCCATGTCTGGAATGCCCCACAATTGAGTGATTTGGGCAAAGATTTCCGGATGGAGTTCCCACTCCCCCGGATGAAATGTCTGACGACTCAGAAAATCCGCTTCCCAATTTTCCACTCCTGGGATGTGGATTGCAGACAAGTGGCAGGAGTGAGTCTCCGCCCATTGAATGATTTTGGTCACTTCTTCCATCGCCAGGGAACTCCTTGTTCCCCCCTGATGGTTGATGTACGCAACAGTCGTCATGTTGTCTGATTGAAACCGTATGAACTTGGCCTTTGCTAGCTGAGGCCAAGCCTTGAGAGCATTGAGTATCGCTCTCAGTTCCAGAATATTTATCGGTAGAAGAGATTCTTCCCGAGACCAAAGACCCTGAGCTTTCAGGGGTCCCCAGACCGCGCCCCAGCCCACCAGACTGGCGTCGGTCGTAACAATGACCCACTCTGGTCTGCGGAAGCTCATCCCCTGTGACAGGTTGTCCAGGGACAGCCACCAACGGAGTGAATCTCTGGTCCTCTGATTTACTTGTATCGTCGGAGACAAGTCTGTATAGTCCCCATTCCACTGACTGAGCATGCACAGTTGTAATGGTCTTAGATGAATGCGTGCAAAAGGAACTATGTCCATTGTCGCTACCATCAAACCTATTACTTCCATGCACTGCGCTATGGAAGGAAGAGGAACAGAATGAAGTATTTGACAAGAGTTCAGAAGTTTTGATTTTCTGGCCTCTGTCAGAAAAATCCTCATTTCTAAGGAGTCTATTATTGTTCCCAAGAAGGGAACCCTTGTTGACGGAGACAGAGAACTTTTTTCTGCGTTCACTTTCCACCCGTGAGATCTGAGAAAGGCCAGGACAATGTCCGTGTGAGCCTTTGCTTGAGGAAGGGACGACGCTTGAATCAGAATGTCATCCAAGTAAGGTACTACTGCAATGCCCCTTGGTCTTAGCACCGCTAGAAGGGACCCTAGTACCTTTGTGAAAATCCTTGGAGCAGTGGCTAATCCGAACGGAAGTGCCACAAACTGGAAATGCTTGTCCAGGAATGCGAACCTTAGGAACCGATGATGTTCCTTGTGGATAGGAATATGTAGATACGCATCCTTTAAATCCACCGTGGTCATGAATTGACCTTCCTGGATGGAAGGAAGAATAGTTCGAATGGTTTCCATTTTGAACGATGGAACCTTGAGAAACTTGTTTAGGATCTTGAGATCTAAGATTGGTCTGAATGTTCCCTCTTTTTTGGGAACTACGAACAGATTGGAGTAGAACCCCATCCCTTGTTCTCCTAATGGAACAGGATGAATCACTCCCATTTTTAACAGGTCTTCTACACAATGTAAGAATGCCTGTTTTTTTTTATGTGGTCTGAAGACAATTGAGACCTGTGGAACCTCCCCCTTGGGGGAAGCCCCTTGAATTCCAGAAGATAACCTTGGGAGACTATTTCTAGCGCCCAAGGATCCAGAACATCTCTTGCCCAAGCCTGAGCGAAGAGAGAGAGTCTGCCCCCCACCAGATCCGGTCCCGGATCGGGGGCCAACATCTCATGCTGTCTTGGTAGCAGTGGCAGGTTTCTTGGCCTGCTTTCCTTTGTTCCAGCCTTGCATTGGTCTCCAGGCTGGCTTGGCTTGAGAAGTATTACCCTCTTGCTTAGAGGACGTAGCACTTGGGGCTGGTCCGTTTCTGCGAAAGGGACGAAAATTAGGTTTATTTTTGGCCTTGAAAGACCTATCCTGAGGAAGGGCGTGGCCCTTGCCCCCAGTGATATCAGAGATAATCTCTTTCAAGTCAGGGCCAAACAGCGTTTTCCCCTTGAAAGGAATGTTAAGCAATTTGTTCTTGGAAGACGCATCCGCTGACCAAGATTTTAACCAAAGCGCTCTGCGCGCCACAATAGCAAAACCAGAATTTTTCGCCGCTAACCTAGCCAATTGCAAAGTGGCGTCTAGGGTGAAAGAATTAGCCAATTTGAGAGCACGAATTCTGTCCATAATCTCCTCATAAGAAGAAGAATTATTATTGATCGCCTTTTCTAGCTCATCGAACCAGAAACACGCGGCTGTAGTGACAGGAACAATGCATGAAATTGGTTGTAGAAGGTAACCTTGCTGAACAAACATCTTTTTAAGCAAACCTTCTAATTTTTTATCCATAGGATCTTTGAAAGCACAACTATCTTCTATGGGTATAGTGGTGCGTTTGTTTAGAGTAGAAACCGCCCCCTCGACCTTGGGGACTGTCTGCCATAAGTCCTTTCTGGGGTCGACCATAGGAAACAATTTTTTAAATATGGGGGGAGGGACGAAAGGTATACCGGGCCTTTCCCATTCTTTATTTACAATGTCCGCCACCCGCTTGGGTATAGGAAAAGCTTCGGGGGGCCCCGGGACCTCTAGGAACTTGTCCATTTTACATAGTTTCTCTGGAATGACCAAATTCTCACAATCATCCAGAGTGGATAACACCTCCTTAAGCAGAGCGCGGAGATGTTCCAATTTAAATTTAAATGTAATCACATCAGGTTCAGCTTGTTGAGAAATTTTCCCTGAATCTGAAATTTCTCTCTCAGACAAAACCTCCCTGGCCCCCTCAGATTGGTGTAGGGGCCCTTCAGAACCAATATCATCAGCGTCCTCATGCTCTTCAGTATTTTCTAAAACAGAGCAGTCGCGCTTTCGCTGATAAGTGGGCATTTTGGCTAAAATGTTTTTGATAGAATTATCCATTACAGCCGTTAATTGTTGCATAGTAAGGAGTATTGGCGCGCTAGATGTACTAGGGGCCTCCTGTGTGGGCAAGACTGGTGTAGACGAAGGAGGGGATGATGCAGTACCATGCTTACTCCCCTCACTTGAGGAATCATCTTGGGCATCATTTTCTCTAAATTTTGTGTCACATAAATCACATCTATTTAAATGAGAAGGAACCTTGGCTTCCCCACATTCAGAACACAGTCTATCTGGTAGTTCAGACATGTTAAACAGGCAAAAACTTGATAACAAAGTACAAAAAACGTTTTAAAATAAACCGTTACTGTCACTTTAAATTTTAAACTGAACACACTTTATTACTGCAATTGCGAAAAAGTATGAAGGAATTGTTCAAAATTCACCAAAATTTCACCACAGTGTCTTAAAGCCTTAAAAATATTGCACACCAAATTTGGAAGCTTTAACCCTTAAAATAACGGAACCGGAGCCGTTTTTATATTTAACCCCTTTACAGTCCCTGGTATCTGCTTTGCTGAGACCCAACCAAGCCCAAAGGGGAATACGATACCAAATGACGCCTTCAGAAAGTCTTTTCTATGTATCAGAGCTCCTCACACGCATCTCAAAAACAAGTGCGCAATACAGGCGCGAAAATGAGACTCTGCCTATGATTAGGGAAAGCCCCTAGAGAATAAGGTGTCCAATACAGTGCCTGCCGGTTATTTTACATAATTCCCAAGATTAAAATAATTCCTCAAGGCTATGGAGTATAAAATATAAATCGATTTAGCCCAGAAAATGTCTACAGTCTTAGAAAGCCCTTGTGAAGCCCTTTTTTTCTTTCTGTAATAAAAATGGCTTACCGGATCCCATAGGGAAAATGACAGCTTCCAGCATTACATCGTCTTGTTAGAATGTGTCATACCTCAAGCAGCAAAAGTCTGCTCACTGTTCCCCCAACTGAAGTTAATTCCTCTCAACAGTCCTGTGTGGAACAGCCATCGATTTTAGTAACGGTTGCTAAAATCATTTTCCTCTTACAAACAGAAATCTTCATCTCTTTTCTGTTTCAGAGTAAATAGTACATACCAGCACTATTTTAAAATAACAAACTCTTGATTGAATAATAAAAACTACAGTTAAACACTAAAAAACTCTAAGCCATCTCCGTGGAGATGTTGCCTGTACAACGGCAAAGAGAATGACTGGGGAAGGCGGAGCCTAGGAGGGATCATGTGACCAGCTTTGCTGGGCTCTTTGCCATTTCCTGTTGGGGAGGAGAATATCCCACAAGTAAGGATGACGCCGTGGACCGGACACACCTATGTTGGAGAAACCAGATTCGGATGTTCGAAGGGACCTTGAACAAGAAGGTCCTGTCTCAAAGGTAGCTTCCATGGTGGAGCCGATGACATATTCACCAGGTCTGCATACCAAGTCCTGCGTGGCCACGCAGGAGCTATCAAGATCACCGAAGCCCTCTCCTGATTGATCCTGGCTACCAGCCTGGGAATGAGAGGAAACGGTGGGAATACATAAGCTAGGTTGAAGGTCCTCCACTAGAGACGCCTTGGGATCCCTGGATCTGGACCCGTAACAAGGAACCTTGAAGTTCTGACGAGATGCCATCAGATCCATGTCTGGAATGCCCCATAATTGAGTTATTTGGGCAAAGATTTCCGGATGGAGTTCCCACTCCCCCGGATGGAAAGTCTGACGACTCAGAAAATCCGCTTCCCAATTTTCCACTCCTGGGATGTGGATTGCAGACAAGTGGCAGGAGTGATCCTCCGCCCATTGAATTATCTTGGTCACTTCCTCCATCGCCAGGGAACTCCTTGTTCCCCCCTGATGGTTGATATATGCAACAGTCGTCATGTTGTCTGATTGAAACCTTATGAATTTGGCCCTTGTTAGATGAGGCCAAGCTTTGAGAGCATTGAATATCGCTCTCAGTTCCAGAATGTTTATCGGAAGAAGAGATTCTTCCCGAGACCATAGACCCTGCGCTTTCAGGGGTTCCCAGACCGCGCCCCAGCCCACCAGGCTGGCGTCGGTCGTGACAATGACCCACTCCGGTCTGCGGAAGCTCATTCCCTGTGACAGGTTGTCCAGGGTCAGCCACCAACGGAGTGAATCCCTGGTCTTTTGATCTACTTGAATCGTCGGAGACAAGTCTGTATAATCCCCATTCCACTGTCTGAGCATGCACAGTTGTAATGGTCTTAGATGAATTCGTGCAAAAGGAACTATGTCCATTGCTGCAACCATCAATCCTATTACTTCCATGCACTGCGCTATGGAAGGATGAAGAACAGAATGAAGTACTTGACAAGAGCTTAGAAGTTTTGATTTTCTGACCTCTGTCAGAAAAATCTTCATTTCTAAGGAATCTATTATTGTTCCCAAGAAGGGAACTCTTGTTGACGGGGACAGAGAACTTTTTTCTATGTTCACTTTCCATCCGTGAGATCTGAGAAAGGCTAGGACGATGTCTCTAAAATTGGTCTGAATGTTCCCTCTTTTTTGGGAACTATGAACAGGTTGGAGTAAAACCCCATCCCTTGTTCTCCTAATGGAACTGGATGAATCACTCCCATTCTTAACAGGTCTTCTACACAATGTAAGAATGCCTGTCTTTTTATTTGGTTTGAAGATAATTGAGACCTGTGGAACCTTCCCCTTGGGGGTAGTTCCTTGAATTCCAGGAGATAACCCTGAGAAACTATTTCTAGTGCCCAAGGATCCTGAACATCTCTTGCCCAAGCCTGAGCAAAGAGAGAAAGTCTGCCCCCCACCAGATCCGGTCCCGGATCGGGGGCCATCACTTCATGCTGTTTTGGTAGCAGTTGCAGGTTTCTTGGCCTGCTTACCCTTGTTCCAGCCTTGCATCGGTCTCCAGGCTGGTTTGGGTTGAGAAGTATTACCCTCTTGCTTAGAGGATGTAGAATTTGAGGCTGGTCCGTTTCTGCGAAAGGGACGAAAATTAGGCTTATTTTTAGCCTTAAAAGACCTATCCTGAGGAAGGGCGTGGCCCTTTCCCCCAGTGATGTCTGAGATAATCTCTTTCAAGTCAGGACCAAACAGTGTTTTACCCTTGAAAGGGATCTTAAGCAATTTTGTCTTGGAAGACACATCCGCTGACCAAGACTTTAGCCAAAGCGCTCTGCGCGCCACAATAGCAAACCCTGAATTTTTCGCCGCTAATCTAGCTAATTGCAAAGCGGCATCTAAAATAAAAGAGTTAGCCAATTTAAGTGCTTGAACTCTGTCCATAACCTCCTCATACGAAGATTCTTTATTGAGCGACTTTTCTAGTTCTTCGAACCAGAAACACGCTGCTGTAGTGACAGGAACAATGCATGAAATTGGTTGTAGAAGGTAACCTTGCTGAACAAACATCTTTTTAAGCAAACCCTCTAATTTTTTATCCATAGGATCTTTAAAAGCACAACTATCTTCTATAGGAATAGTAGTGCGTTTGTTTAGAGTAGAAACCGCCCCCTCGACCTTGGGGACTGTCTGCCATAAGTCCTTTCTGGGGTCGACCATAGGAAATAATTTTTTAAATATAGGGGGAGGAACAAAAGGTATGCCGGGCCTTTCCCATTCCTTATTTACTATGTCCGCCACCCGCTTGGGTATAGGAAAAGCATCGGGAGGCACCGGGACCTCTAGGAACTTGTCCATCTTACATAATTTCTCCAGAGTAGATAATACCTCCTTAAGCAGTGCGCGGAGATGTTCTAATTTAAATTTAAATGTTACAACATCAGGTTCAGCTTGTTGAGAAATTCTTCCTGAATCTGAAATTTCTCCCTCAGACAAAACCTCCCTCCTGGCCCCTTCAGATTGGTGTGAGGGTATGTCAGAACAATTATCATCAGCATCCTCTTGCTCTTCAGTGTTTAAAACAGAGCAATCGCGCTTTCTCTGATAAGTAGGCATTTTGGATAAAATGTTTGCAATAGAATTATCCATTACAGCCGTTAATTGTTGCATAGTAATAAGTATTGGCGCACTAGATGTACTAGGGGCCTCTTGTGTGGGCATAACTGGTGTAGACACAGAAGGGGATGATGCAGTACCATGCTTACTCCCCTCATTTGAGGAATCATCTTGGGCAACATCATTATCAGTGGCATCATTGTCCCTACTTTGTTTGGACACTATGTCACAATCATCACATATATTTAAATGGGGAGAAACCTTGGCTTTCAAACATATAGAACATCGTTTATCTGATGGATCAGACATGTTAAACTTGACAACAAAGCACAAAAAACGTTTTAAAATAAAACCGTTACTGTCACTTTAAATTTTAAACTGAACACACTTTATTACTGAATATGTGAAAAAGTATGAAGGAATTGTTCAAAATTCACCAACATTTCACCACAGTGTCTTAAAGCCTTAAAAGTATTGCAGACCAAATTTGAAAGCTTTAACCCTTAAAATAACGGAACCGGAGCCGTTTTTACATTTAACCCCTATACAGTCCCAGGTATCTGCTTTGCTGAGACCCAACCAAGCCCAGAGGGGAATACGATACCAAATGACGCCTTCAATAAGCTTTTTCAGTGGTTCTTAGCTCCTCACACATGCATCTGCATGCCTTGCTCTCCAAAAACAACTGCGCATTAGTGGCGCGAAAATGAGGCTCTGCCTATGACTAGAAAAGGCCCCCAGTGAAAAAGGTGTCCAATACAGTGCCTGCCGTTTTTTTAAAACAATCCCCAAGATTATAAGAACTATTAAGAGTTATAATCTGCCAAATATGCTTAGAAAGTAATCGTTTTAGCCCAGAAAAATGTCTACCAGTATTTTAAGCCCTTATGAAGCCCTTTATTCTTTTACTTAACTAAGAAAATGGCTTACCGGTTCCCATAGGGAAAATGACAGCCTTCCAGCATTACAAAGTCTTGTTAGAAATGTGGCCAGTCATACCTCAAGCAGCAAAGTCTGCCAACTGTTTCCCCCAACTGAAGTTACTTCATCTCAACAGTCCTGTGTGGAAACAGCCATCGATTTTAGTAACGTTTGCTAAAATCATCTTCCTCTTACAAACAGAAATCTTCATCTCTTTTCTGTTTCAGAGTAAATAGTACATACCAGCACTATTTTAAAATAACAAACACTTGATTGAAGAATAAAAACTACATTTAAACACCAAAAAACTCTTAACTATCTCCGTGGAGATGTTGCCTGTGCAACGGCAAAGAGAATGACTGGGGTAGGCGGAGCCTAGGAGGGATCATGTGACCAGCATTGCTGGGCTCTTTGCCATTTCCTGTTGGGGAGGAGAATATCCCACAAGTAAGGATGACGCCGTGGACCGGACACACCTATGTTGGAGAAAACTTACTTAGAAGCTCCCAGTTTAGCTCTGTTGAAAAGGTTACTGGAACACCCACTTCAAGTGAAAAATAACAGACCCTCCCCTTTCCTCTGCATATGAAAAGACCCTTTACACAAGCAGAAGCAAGCAATAGTAGGTATACATCAGTATTCTCCTAAACCTTTGGGGCTTGGTTAGGAGTCTGAAAATCAGAGCAATGCTATTTAAAAATAAGCAAAACTATACATTAAAAAAACAACAAAAAACAAACAAACAACTGTATGGGCTATATAAATGGATCATCTACAAAACATTTATGCAAAAAAAAAGTGCATAATGTCCCTTTAAATATATTGGAAATGGCTCATTTAGGTTACATAGCTGGTTTTACTCATTGAAACAACCACCCATAATAACAATTTTGGCAACCAAATATTGGCTTTTGTGCATAGGGAGATAAGATAAGCAGATCTATTCTTCCTGCTGCTCAGCCCATTTGAAAGGTCATGCTCTTGAGAACAATAGGTGATGGAAAACCAGCTATTTCAAAAGAGGCAAGTGGGGGTGGAGTTTAATTATTGAAAAACAATTGCAACATACAATTATGTTTTACACACGTTTAGATTTGGCTGATATTATATTCTAAAGCAAGAAAACAGAAATGTCTTGTAATTAAATAGCGTTAACAGTCTGTTTCAATTTGATGTCGCCTCTCCAGCCTATCTAGAGGAAGTAGAATAAACATTCTTTTCAGGGAAAGATTACAGCAAAAGGAAAAATAAATAATTGATGTATATTGCAGTTTTCCCTCTAAGGTAGGCTGACCATATTGCCGCTTTAAAAAGGGACACATCTGAAAAATACATATGTCAGGGCTGTTTTCAGGGCTGTTTAAAGAAATGGGCCTAGATTTGGAGTTTGGCGTTAGCCGTGAAAACCAGCGTTAGAGGCTCCTAACGCTGGTTTTAGGCTACCTCCGGTATTTGGAGTCATTAAAAAAAGGGTCTAACGCTCACTTTTCAGCCGCGACTTTTCCATACCGCAGATCCCCTTAAGTAAATTGCGTATCCTATCTTTTCAATGGGATTTTTCTAACTCCGGTATTTAGAGTCGTGTCTGAAGTGAGCGTTAGAATTCTAACGACAAAACTCCAGCCGCAGAAAAAAGTCAGTAGTTAAGAGCTTTCTGGGCTAACGCCGGTTCATAAAGCTCTTAACTACTGTACTCTAAAGTACACTAACACCCATAAACTACCTATGTACCCCTAAACCGAGGTCCCCCCACATCGCCGCCACTCGATTAAATTTTTGTAACCCCTAATCTGCCGACCGCCACCTACGTTATACTTATGTACCCCTAATCTGCTGCCCCTAACACCGCCGACCCCTATATTATATTTATTAACCCCTAACCTGCCCCCCACAACGTCGCAGCCAGCTACCTACAATAATTAACCCCTAATCTGCCGACCGCAAAGCGCCGCCACCTACGTTATACTTATGTACCCCTAATCTGCTGCCCTTAACACCGCCGACCCCTATATTATATTTATTAACCCCTAATCTGCCCCCCTCAACGTCGCCTCCACCTGCCTACACTTATTAACCCCTAATCTGCCGTCCGCACGCTGCCGCCAGCTACATTATCCCTATGTACCCCTAATCTGCTGCCCTAACATCGCCGACCCCTATATTATATTTATTAACCCCTAACCTGCCCCCCACAACGTCGCCGCCACCTACCTACAATAATTAACCCCTAATCTGCCGACCGCAAAGAGCCGCCAGCTACATTATAGCTATGTACCCCTAATCTGCTGCCCCTAACACCGCCGACCCCTATATTATATTTATTAACCCCTAACCTGCCCTCCCTAACATCGCCGACACCTAACTTCAATTATTAACCCCTAATCTGCCGACCGAATCTCGCCGCTATTCTAATAAATGTATTAACCCCTAAAGCTAAGTCTAACCCTAACACTAACACCCCCCTAAATTAAATATAATTTTAATCTAACGAAATTAATTAACTCTTATTAAATAAATTATTCCTATTTAAAGCTAAATACTTACCTGTAAAATAAATCCTAATATAGCTACAACATAAATTATAATTATATTATAGCTATTTTAGGATTAATATTTATTTTACAGGTAACTTTGTATTTATTTTAACCAGGTACAATAGCTATTAAATAGTTAAGAACTATTTAATAGCTAAAATAGTTAAAATAATTACAAATTTACCTGTAAAATAAATCCTAACCTAAGTTACAATTAAACCTAACACTACACTATCAATAAATTAATTAAATAAAATACCTACAATTACCTACAATTAAACCTAACACTACACTATCAATAAATAAATTAAATACAATACCTACAAATAACTACAATGAAATAAACTAACTAAAGTACAAAAAATAAAAAAGAACTAAGTTACAAAAAATAAAAAAATATTTACAAACATAAGAAAAATCTTACAACAATTTTAAACTAATTACACCTACTCTAAGCCCCCTAATAAAATAACAAAGCCCCCCATAATAAAAAAATGCCCTACCCTATTCTAAATTACTAAAGTTCAAAGCTCTTTTACCTTACCAGCCCTGAACAGCGCCCTTTGCGGGGCATGCCCCAAGAAGTTCAGCTCTTTTGCCTGTAAAAAAAAACATACAATACCCCCCCCCCCCAACATTACAACCCACCACCCACATACCCCTAATCTAACCCAAACCCCCCTTAAATAAACCTAACACTAAGCCCCTGAAGATCATCCTACCTTGTCTTCCCATACCAGGTTCACCGATCCGTCCTGGCTCCAAAATCTTCATCCAACCCAAGCGGGGGCTGGCGATCCATCTTCCGGCGGCTGAAGAGGTCCAGAAGAGGCTCCAAAGTCTTCATCCTATCCGGGAAGAAGAGTAGATCCGGACCGGCAACCATCATCTTCCAAGCGGCATCTTCTATCTTCATCCGATGAGGACCGGCTCCATCCTGAAGACCTCCATCGCGGACCCATCTTCATCCGGCGACGTCCAACTGAAGAATGACGGTTCCTTTAAGGGACGTCATCCAAGATGGCGTCCCTCGAATTCCGATTGGCTGATAGGATTCTATCAGCCAATCGGAATTAAGGTAGGAATATTCTGATTGGCTGATGGAATCAGCCAATCAGAATCAAGATCAATCCGATTGGCTGATCCAATCAGCCAATCAGATTGAGCTCGCATTCTATTGGCTGATCGGAACAGCCAATAGAATGCAAGCTCAATCTGATTGGCTGATTGGATCAGCCAATCGGATTGAACTTGATTCTGATTGGCTGATTCCATCAGCCAATCAGAATATTCCTACCTTAATTCCGATTGGCTGATAGAATCCTATCAGCCAATCGGAATTCGAGGGACGCCATCTTGGATGACGTCCCTTAAAGGAACCGTCATTCTTCAGTTGGACGTCGCCGGATGAAGATGGGTCCGCGGTGGAGGTCTTCAGGATGGAGCCGGTCCTCATCGGATGAAGATAGAAGATGCCGCTTGGAAGATGATGGTTGCCGGTCCGGATCTACTCTTCTTCCCGGATAGGATGAAGACTTTGGACCCTCTTCTGGACTTCTTCAGTGGATGTCTAGCCCCCGCTTGGGTTGGATGAAGATATCGGAGCCAGGACGGATCGGTGTGATACCCGGTGAGGTGAAGACAAGGTAGGATGATCTTCAGGGGCTTAGTGTTAGGTTTATTTAAGGGGGGTTTGGGTTAGATTAGGGGTATGTGGGTGGTGGGTTGTAATGTTGGGGGAGGTATTGTATGTTTTTTTTTACAGGCAAAAGAGCTGAACTTCTTGGGGCATGCCCCGCAAAGGGCCCTGTTCAGGGCTGGTAAGGTAAAAGAGCTTTGAACTTTAGTAATTTAGAATAGGGTAGGTTATTTTTTATTTTGGGGGGCTTTGTTATTTTATTAGGGGGCTTAGAGTAGGTGTAATTAGTTTAAAATTGTTGTAAGATTTTCCTTATGTTTGTAAATATTTTTTTATTTTTTGTAACTTAGTTCTTTTTTATTTTTTGTACTTTAGTTAATTTCATTGTAGTTATTTGTAGATATTGTATTTAATTAATGTATTGATAGTGTAGTGTTAGGTTTAATTGTAGGTAATTGTAGATATTTTATTTAATTAATTTAATGATAGTGTAGTGTTAGGTTTAATTGTAACTTAGGTTAGGATTTATTTTACAGGTAATTTTGTTATTATTTTAACTAGGTAACTATTAAATAGTTCTTAACTATTTAATAGCTATTGTACCTGGTTAAAATAATTACAAAGTTGCCTGTAAAATAAATATTAATCCTAAAATAGCTATAATATAATTATAATTTATAGTGTAGCTATATTAGGATTTATTTTACAGGTAAGTATTTAGCTTTAAATAGGAATAATTTATTTAATAAGAGATAATTAATTTCGTTAGATGTAAATTATATTTAACTTAGGGGGGTGTTAGTGTTAGACTTAGCTTTAGGGGTTAATACATTTATTAGAATAGCGGTGAGCTCCAGTCGGCAGATTAGGGGTTAATAATTGAAGTTAGGTGTCGGCGATGTTAGGGAGGGCAGATTAGGGGTTAATACTATTTATTATAGGGTTAGTGAGGCGGATTAGGGGTTAATAACTTTATTATAGTAGCGATCAGGTCCGCTCGGCAGATTAGGGGATAATAAGTGTAGGCAGGTGGAGGCGACGTTGTGGGGGGGCAGATTAGGGGTTAATAAATATAATATAGGAGTCGGCGATGTTAGGGCAGCAGATTAGGGTTACATAGGGATAATGTAAGTAGCGGCGGTTTACGGAGCGGCAGATTAGGGGTTAATAATAATATGCAGGGGTCAGCGATAGCGGGGGCGGCAGATTAGGGGTTAATAAGTGTAAGGTTAGGGGTGTTTAGACTCGGGGTACATGTTAGAGTGTTAGGTGCAGACATAGGAAGTGTTTCCGCATAGCAAACAATGGGGCTGCGTTAGGAGCTGAACGCGGCTTTTTTGCAGGTGTTAGGTTTTTTTTCAGCTCAAACAGCCCCATTGTTTCCTATGGGGGAATCGTGCACGAGCACGTTTTTGAGGCTGGCCGCTTGCGTAAGCAACTCTGGTATCGAGAGTTGAAGCTGCGTTAAATATGCTCTACGCTCCTTTTTTGGAGCCTAACGCAGCCTTTATGTGGACTCTCAATACCAGAGTTATTTTTATGGTGCGGCCAGAAAAAAGCCAGCGTTAGCTTTTCGGGTCCTTACCGACAAAACTCTAAATCTAGCCGATGGTTTTGTATAAGAACCCTCACATATGTATTTTTCATATGTGTTCCTTCTTAAAGCGGCAATATGGTCAGCCTACTCTAAGGACACATTTTTTGAGCGGCCCAGCAGTGAAACAGTTAATTAGGGAACCACACCCTGCAGTTAGCAAACGCTACACAATGCAGACAGCAAGGTATTGTTCCCTTATTAACTGTCTCACTGCTGGGCCCCTCACGAAATGTGGTCTTAGAGGGAACACTGGTATTGTAAAGATGTTTTGTTTTCCTTAAAAGGGAGATAAAACAATTTTTTTTCTTTCTTTATTCAGATAGAACATACAATTTGAAATCATTTTCTAATTTACTTCTATTATCTAATTTGCTTTTTTCTTGTGGTATCCTTTGTTGAAAAGCATATCTAGGTAGGCTCGGGAGCAGCCATGCACTACTTAGCTGCTGATTGGCGGCTGTGCATATATTCCTCCTAATATAATCAGCTAGTTCCTTGTAGTATATTGCTGTTCCTTCAACAAAGGATACAAAGAGAATGAAGCAAATTTGATAATAGAAGTAAATTGCAAACTTGTTTAAAATTGTATGTTCAATCTGAATAATGAAAGAAAACAATTTAAGTTTCATGTCCCTTTAATTAAACATTTTACTGGAATATTAAATGCTGATAACAAAAACAGTAATCAGTAATATTTCCGTATTTATAGACATATTGGAAAGTAACACCTATATTACATTTGTAGCCCTTTCAAAAAAAGTAAGATGTATTTTTAATTAATTCCTTCTCATCCTGTTTTTTTTCTGCAGAGGTTCAAGTCAAAATAAACATTGAAATCACGGTTGTCAATAAAGACTTCAGTAAAGTAAATCGCAATCACACTGCCAAGGAGGAGTTTGAATCACAATTTAATGAAGAGGTAAGGAATGAATAACTTGGTGCAGATCTCCATTCATCTACTTCAAAAATATGAATTCAACCTCTATACAGAACTAAAAATGTATTTGGCATTATTCTGAAGCTGACTAAAATGTCAGCCAATTCGCAAAATATCATTGTCCTATTCATCCTTGTGGAACCTCTAAGACACTGGTTTGCAAACTTATCCTCAGACCTCCCCAACAGGCCAGATTTTCAGGATTACCTTGGATGAGAGCAGGTAAAATAACCGTTTACTAATCGGTTGATAATTTCACCTGTGCTCTAGTTCAGATATCCTCAAAATGTGTCCTATTAGGGAAGTCTGAGGACAGGTTTGAAAACCAGTGATCTAAGATGACTTCTGCAAACATACAGGCTGCTCATGACCTCCTCCTCACATTCCCGTCTACAGGATTTCTCCAGACTGGCTCCCATCTTGTGCAACTCTCTGCCTCACTCCACAAAACTCTCCGCTAGTTTTGAACATTTCAAGCGCTCACTTAAGACTCTACTGTTCAGGGATGCATAAAACCTACACTAACCTGTCCTAACCCCAGTTCCTGTCCTCCTTTGTTAAAGGGACTTGAAACCAATTTTTTTCTTTAACAGTTTAGAAAGAGCGTGCAATTTTAAACAACTTTCTAATTTACTTCTATTATCTAATTTGTTTCATTCACTTGATATACAGTACTTTGCTGAAAAAGCATATCTTGATAGGCTCAGTTCCTGCTGATTGGAGGCTGCACATAGATGCCTCATGTGATTGGCTCACCCATGTGCATTGCTATTTGTTCAACAAAGGGTATCTAAAGAATGAAGCAAATTAAATAATAGAAGTTAATTGAAATATTGTTTAAAATTGTATTCTCTACCAGAATCATGAAATAAAATTTGGGGTTTTAATGTCCCTTTAACCCCCTCAGCATGTAAAACTATGTGCCCAACTGTTTGCAGGTCACCTTCATAAGAGCTGACTGCAACAGTGCAACTCTCGGCAGGACTTTCTACCCACTTAATACTTATAAATGTTACCTTGTATACCGCCGATGTTTTACAGCGCTGCAGAATCGGTTGGCACTATAGAAATAACTGATAATAATTATAATTATGCAAGTTGGGGAGCCCTATTGTTATTATGAGTGACATACGTGATCCCAAAGTTGCAATATTTATACCACTAGAACATGTATTACAAGTCATGTGTTAAAAAAGTATATATAGAGATAGATAGCTATATATCTATATAAACAGAGACTATGGTGGACGCTGGTATACACTGAAAATAATAATAGTTACCAATTGTTATGTGAATCTGGTGTATAAGTGAATACAGCGGGTTACAATATATACAGTATCTCAAAAAAGTGAGTACACCCCTCACATTTTAGTAAATATTTTATTATATCTTTTCATGCAACAACACTGAAGAAATGACACTTTGCTACAATGTAAAGTAGTGAGTGTACAGCCTTTATAACAGTGTAAATTTGCGTTCACCTCAAAATAACTCAACACACAGCCATTAATGTCTAAACCGTTGGCAACAAAAATGAGTACACTCCTAAGTGGAAATGTCTAAATTGGGCCCAATTAGCCATTTTTCCTCCCCGGTGTCATGTGACTCGTTAGTGTTACAAGGTCTCAGGTGTGAATGGGGAGCAGGTGTGTTAAATTTGGTGTTATCGCTCTCACACTCTCATACTGGTCACTGGAAGTTCAACATGGCACCTCATGGCAAAGAACTCTCTGAGGATCTGAAAAAAAGAATTGTTTCTCTACATAAAGATGGCCTAGGCTATAAGAAGATTGCCAAGACCCTGAAACTGAGCTGCAGCACGGTGGACAAGACCATACAGCGGTTTCCCAGGACAGGTTCCCCTCAGAACAGGCCTCGCCATGGTCGACCAAAGAAGTTGAGTGCACGTGCTCAGCGTCAAATCAAAGAGGTTGTCTTTGGGAAAAAGATGTATGAGAGCTGCAAGCATTGCTGCAGAGGTTGAAGGGATGGGGGGTCAGCCTGTCAGTGCTCACACCATACGCCGCACACTGCATCATATTGGTCTGCATGGCTGTCGTCCCAGAAGGAAGCCTCTTCTAAAGATGATGCACAAGAAAGGCCGCAAACAGTTTGCTGAAGACAGGCAGACTAAGGACATGGATTACTGGAACCATGTCCTGTGGTCCGATAAGACCAAGATAAACTTATTTGGTTCAGATGGTGTCAAGCGTGTGTGGCGGCAACTAGGTGAGGAGTACAAAGACAAGTGTGTCTTGCCTAAAGTCAAGCATGGTGGTGGGAGTGTCATGGTCTGTGCCTGCATAAGTGCTGCCAGCACTGGGGAGCTACATTTCATTGAGGGAACCATGAATGCCAACATGTCTGACATACTGAAGCAGAACATGATCCCCTCCCTTCTGAGACTGGGGCGCAGGGCAGTATTCCAACATGATAACAACCCTAAACACACCTCCAAGACGACCACTGCCTTGCTAAAGAATCTGAGGGTAAAGTTGATGGACTGACAAAACATGTCCCCAGACCTAAACCCTATTAAGCATCTGTGGGGCATCCTCAAACAGAAGGTGGGGGAGCGCAAGGTCTCTAACATCCACAAGCTCCGTGATGTCATCATGGAGGAGTGGAAGAGGACTCCATTGGCAACCTGTGAAGCTCTGGTGAACTCTATGCCCAAGAGGGTTAAGGCAGTGCTGGAAAATAATGGTGGCCACACAAAATATTGACACTTTGGGCCCAATTTGGACATTTCCACTTAGGGGTGTACTCACTTTTGTTGCCAATGGTTTAGACATTAATGGCTGTGTGTTTAGTTATTTTGTGAAGACAGCAAATTTACACTGTTATACAGGCTGTACACTCACTACTTTAGCAAAGTGTCATTTCTTCAGTGTTGTCACATAAAAAGATATAATAAAATATTTACAAAAATGTGAGGGGTGTACTCACTTTTGTGAAATACTGTATATACACATATTAACACATAAATATATATGTATATACACATATTAACACGTAAAAATATATGTATATACACAAATTAACACATAAATATATATTTATATAACCATATAAACACATAAATATATATGTATATACACAAATTAACACATAAATATATATTTATATAACCATATAAACACATAAATATATCTGTATATACACATATTAACACATAAATATATATATCTGTATATACACATATTAACACATAAATATATATATCTGTATATACACATATTAACACATAAATATATATCTGTATATACACATATTAACACATAAATATATATCTGTATATACACATATTAACACATAACTATATATGTATATACACAAATTATCACATAAATATATATGTATATACACATACTAACACATAAATATATATGTACAGTATCTCACAAAAGTGAGTACACCCCTCACATTTTTGTAAATATTTTATTATATATTTTCATGTGACAACACTCAAGAAATGACACTGCACTACAATATAAAGTAGTGAGTGTACAGCCT